>NW_023607021.1:0-100001 GCF_013339745.2 Dermacentor silvarum | reverse complement strand
GAGTGCTCTCGGCCTCATCCGGAGGATCGCCAACAGGCACCGGGGAATCAAAGAGGACAATCTCATCCGCATTATACATGCTTTTGTGCTCTGCCACCTTTCATACTCGGCAGCCATGCATAATTGGCATGTTGCAGAGAGGAACAAGTTAAATTCCCTCATCAGAAAGGTCTTCAAGCTTGCCCTCGGCTTACCTGTGAGCACTCACACCGAATACCTGTTAAAGCTCGGAGTGCACAACACGCTCGAAGAAATAATAGAGGCGCAAGAGCGTTCACAGCTGCTCAGGCTATCAGGCACCCCGGCGGGCAGCAAGATACTCTATGAGATGGACCTCTACCCTGTCGACCATTGCCCCGACGCCGTGCGCATTCCCAGCGACATCAGATCTCAACTACACATCGCGCCCATTCCCCGCAATATGCACCCCGCACACAACGTCGGCAGACGTCGGGCCAGGGGTAGAGCTCTACTCGAACATGTACGTAACAACCACATTGAGGCAAGCTTCGTGGATGCCGCGGCCTATGTCCAACAAGAGGCGTTCGCTGTCTCCATCGTCGACTCTAATTCCAAGATCACTTGCTGCGCTACAGTATGCACTTCGAAGCCATTTGTAGCCGAACAGGTTGCAATCGCGCTGGCTGTGCTCGATGGTCGCCGAGAGGTAATATATAGCGATTCTAAGGCGGCCATTAAGGCCTACCAAACCGGGATGGTATCCCCTCAGGCCCTTCGCATTCTCCAAAGCTTGAAAAGTATCTCTCCGCATTCTCTCATTTGGTTTCCCGCTCACTTGGGGTCGATTGAAGGCTCTCCCTCTAACCCTAACGAGAGCGCGCACGAGGCCGCGCGAGGACTCACTGACCGCGCCGCCTCCGCAGTCCCCCAACCACGCGGGGAACCATTGATGACGTATAATGAAATCACTAAGCATTATTATCTGTCAAGACGGGTATTCCCCCTCCCGCACCCTGCCTTATGCAGGGCGCGGGCGGTGACCCTTCGACTTTTACAAGCTCGTGCGTATCCTAACCTTGCGGTTCTTCACGCTATATACCCTGAAAGGTATCCCAGTGCGGACTGCCCTGCCTGTGGACTAACGGCAACATTTAACCATGTGTTGTGGGAGTGTGAAGCCATCGGCTCCGCCTTCAGCGAGGATAGGTGGGCTGCGCTTTTGGGCAGCTCCGAACTCAACGACCAAACCCTGGCCGTCCAGAGTGCCCGCGATCGGGCCGTCAAGCTCGTCTTGCCGGTCCCTACGTGGGACTAGCCGGGTGGCGCGGGGTGTCCCCTGCGTCTTCTCTGGACCTCAATAAAGTTATTTCACTCACTCACTTTGCTTACCAGTATTTGTTGCGATGTACTGCTTTCCAAACTTCATCGATTCTTGGTTATCCTGTGCGAATAAGAGCGAAAGTAAGCATCCCGCGACCACCGCAGATGTTCATATGTGACTGTCACGGATCGTCACGGTAGTGACGATCCATCTCTTGCCGCTAGCTGATAGTGGCACAGGTTGTAGGGGTCAATCCCGATCACTGCGAATGGAATGTCAGGACAGGGAAGAGGTTGCAGCAGTCCAGCCGGAGGTGACGTGGGCCGTTTGCGGCGCTGGCAGAGCGAGGCAGAAGCGACATATTTCGCTACGCAGGTGGCAAGTCCAGGTCAGAAAAATGACTGCGGAAGCTTTCATAGGTCTTGTGAAAGCCGAGATGACCAGCCATGGTATCATCGTGAAATGTCTTCAATATCTGTTCCCTGAGTGATCGAGGAGTGACAAAAAACTCAACGCTGTCCTTCGGGGTGGAAGATATACTGGTATAGGATTAAATTTGCAACTATCGACGGGCTCGCGTGTTAGGAGGCCGAGATGAGCCGTGAAGGCGTTCCATAATTGAGTGGCAGTGAGCGTCGTTGCCTTGGTGGGACGCAAACGTCTCGGGGTAGAAGGAAGGAAGACCGTTGATAGCGGTGAGTGAAAGAACTGCAGAGGACGCGTTCACAGGCTCGGTGACAGATGGAGGCAGTCCGGGAACGTCGGACTGCGGTGGTAACAGACAGCGGCTGAGAGCATCTGCATCTGCCGAATTTGTACGTGACGTCGAAGCCATATTCTTGAAGAGGTATCCAGCGACCTAGACGTCCAGATAAATTCTTTAACGTCGACAACCAGCATGAGGCGTGGTGGTCGGTCACGACCGTCATGTGGTGGCCGAGTATATACGGTCGGAATTTTTGGATGACCCAAACAACGGCGAGACAGTCCTGCTCAGTGATTGTATAATTTTTATCGGCCGATGTTAGCGTCCGACTTGCGTATGCGGCCACGCGTTCCTCAAAACTTTGTCATTGCAAAATAACAGCGCCTATTCCATGGCCGCTGGCATCAGTACGGAGTATGGGTGCGGACTCATCGAAATGACAAAGCACTGGCTCAGACGTGAGGGCACGCTTTAAAGTGTCAAAAGCCGCTTGGCACTCGTCTGACCATACGTATGGAGTTCCTGAAGGGAGGAGTCGGTGAAGCGGTATGGAGTAGAGTGGATGCGGAGATATCGAAATGACAAAGAACTGACAAGCAGACGACATGACAAATGACAAGCAGACGTGAGTGCGCATTTTAAAGTGTCAAAAGCAGCTTGGCACTCGTCTGACCATACATATGGAGTTCCCGAAGGAAGGAGTCGGTGAAGCGAAGCCGCGATGGTGGCGAAGTCACGTATGAAGCGCCTGAAGTAAGAAACGAGGCCAAGAAAGCTGCGAAGTTCTTTGGAGCATTGGGGCCTCGGAATGCGGAGGACGGCGGTAATCTTTTCGGGGTGAGGCAGAATGCCGTCTTTGCTTACGAGGTGGCCCAGTACTTTAATAGTCTTGCTGGCAAAGTGGCATTTTTTGTATTCAGCTGATGGCCAGCAGCAGAGAGACACGTCAGAACTTCGTCTAGACGCTGCAATTGGAGTTGGAAGGTTGAAGAAAATATGACTATGTCGCCAAGGTAGCACAAACAAGACTTACAGTTAAGGCCCCTCAGAACAGTGTCCATCATTCGTTAGAAGGATGCTAGTGCATTGCGGAGGCCAAAAAGCATTACGTTAAATTCGTAAAGTCCATCAGGTGTTGCAGAGGCACTTTTTTCCTTGTCGGCCTCGTGCATTGTAATTTGCCAATAAGCCGAGCGTAAGTCAAGACTAGAGAACTATTCCGCGCCTTGCTATAAATCTAAGGCGTCATCAATGCGAGGCAAAGGATATACGTCTTTTCGCGTTATTTTGTTCAAGGCACGGTAATCAACACCAAATCGCACTGAGCCATCTTTCTTGCGCACCAGAACGATGGGCGACGACGAAGGGGTGGCGGAGGGGCGGTTGATATTTCGCTCGAGTATGTCGGCAACGTGCTTGTCGATTATCTCGCGTTCGGCGGAAGAGACGCGATATAGTCGACGGCATACAATAGAACTTCCATTGACGTGTATGCGATGAGTTGCCGCTGAAGTCTGTCCCAAAAGAGGCGAGTGTGCGTCGAAGCAAGATTTATGTTTCGACAACAAGGCCAGTAGTTGATGTGCTGCTGTGGAGTCAGATCCGTAGTGATCGCGTTGGCGAGAGCAGTAGCAGGAGCAGCATCTACAGGTGGGCGTGGTTCTGCAGTACCAGTACTCGAAGCCATCACCGAGACAGGCTGTGTGTCTACACCGCAAACCACGACAGCACCTTTGGGAAGCAAAATCGGCTCATTTGTGACGTTGAGTACTGCGAGAAGGACCGTGCCGTTCATGAATAGAACGAGACTCGATGCTAGTGAAATTCCTTTGCTGAGGCAACGGGCTGATGGGGCGACTAGAACGTCGCCATTGTCAAGTACGTCGGAAGCAATCACAAGAAGTTGCTCGCGGCCAGGCGGCACCACACAATCGGCTACGGTTCGCACACGGTGGCGGGACTGAGGCCCCTCGTCGGTGTTATCGGTCTCGCGCATGTGGACAAGGCGTTGTCAGCAACAGATGAAAGCGGCAGCGGGAGAAAGAAAGTCCCAACCAAGATTGAGCATATAAGCGCAGGAAGTCAGCACTGCGAACGGAATATGGTGACGGATCCCATCAATAAAAACTCGAACGGTACACTGTGCCGATGGCCGTATCGTAAGGTTATTCGCGCTACGTAAAGGAGTGCCATGGTAAGGTGTAGTGATCTTGCGTAGACGAGAGCACAGATCGGCATAAATAATAGAAATAGCGGCTCCCGTATCATCTTATGCTCGAACAGGCACACCTTCAGCATACACTAATAACAAATTGGCTGGGCTCTCAGGAGGTGTGGTTTGACCAAGCGATGTAGCTTTCCCTACAAAAACTGCACCATCTAGTTTTCCGAGCGGTAGTCATAGTTGTGGGTGACTGGCTGAAGTGGCGATGTTGAGCGTCGGAGAGGGGAAGGAGAGCGGCGGCGTCCTGGGCGGTAGTTTCAAGGAGCGTCGGGTGGAGCAAGTGGGGAGAAGGAACGTTTTGAAGGGCAGCGCTGGTATGGGCTCGGAAAGGACACCGGATCCCTCTCGTAAGCATCGTAGCCGCGGCGTTCGTGCTGCTGCCGCTTTCGACAAAACCGCGATATGTGGCCTCGAATGCCGCAATAATAACAGATTGGGCGGGAGGAGCGCCAGGGGGCGTAAAATGCAGGTACAGGTGCACGGGGTGTAAAGGCTGCTACGTCGTTCTGCGGAACCGGAAGGGCACGCTGAGCGACGGAAGGTTGCATGGCAGCAACTTGAGCGTACATGGCTGGCGGATTTGGCGGCGTCGGAGGGTCAGGGCCCACAGCGTAAATCAAGGAAGACAGCTCGTCTTTGATGATGTCTCGTAGCCGAGTGGACGTAGAGTGAGCTTGAGGAACAGCAGAGCACGACAGGCCTTGTGCTTAAAGCTCTGCGCGGATCCGAGCCCCAATCATCATCATCAGCCTATTCTTGTCCATTGCAGGATGAAGGCCTCTCCCTGTGATCTCCACTTTCCCCTGTCTTGCGCTAGATGATTCCAACTAGCGCTTGCAAATTTCCTAACTTCATCACCCCACCTAGTTTTCTGCCGTCCTCGACTGGGCTTCCCTTCTCTTGCTATTCATTCTGTAACCCTAATGGTCCACCGGTTCTCCATCCTACGCATTACATGACACTGCCCAGCTCCATTTCTTCCGCTTAATGTGAACTAGAATATCGGTTTTCCCCATTTGTTCTCTGATCCACACCACTCTCTTCCTGTCTCTTAACGTTAGGCCTAACATTTTCCGTTCCATCGCTCTTTGTGCGGTCCTTAACTTGTTCTCGAGCTTCTTTGTTAACCTCCACGTTTCTGCCTCATATGTTAGCAATGATTGTACACTTTCCTTTTCAATGACAGTGGTAAGCTACCATTCCTGATTTGGCCATGCCTGCCGTATGTACTCCAACCAAATTTTATTCTGCTCTAAATTTATTTCTCATGATCAGGGTCCCCTGTGAGTAATTGACCTAGATAAACGTACTCAACGTGCGCAATTCGGCATCCGAAGAAGGTCGCGTGTCACAGACGTCTGGCTGTAACCGGATCGCTTGTATTGCATCCAGATGCTGGCAGGTCGCGATGACATCGTCCACAATTGTGGGGTTTTTAACTGCCAGTGCGTTAAACGCAACGTGTCCAGTGCCTTTTAAAGTGTGTTGAACGCGATCGGTCTCGCTCATTGCCGCGTCGACGTGGCGGCAAAGGGAAAGGACGTCTTCAATGTAAGAAGTGTACGTATCCCCTGGTTGTTGCATGCGCACATCGAGCTGTTGATTTGAAACTTCAGAACGGATGGATGGCGTTCCGAAAATCTTCCGGACTTAGTGCTGGAAGGCGGTCCAATCGGGCAAGGCACTTTTATGGCTAAAGAACCACGTATTCGCGACATGGGACAGGTAGAAGGCGACGTGGCGAAGTTTTTGAGTGTCGTCCCAGTGCTTGTACTCACTCACTCGGTCGTAGTTCTCCAGCCATTCCTGCGCCTCCACACTTGCCGGGGCTTGGCTGGTCATAACCTTCCGAGCCGCCGCCAGAGACGCCTGCTGCATTCACGGACACAGAGTGCATTCGGCGCGAACATGGGGAAACGGGGAAATGCGGAGGGCGTTGGCAGCAGTTGTACGCGTTGCCTCGTTGGTGCTGCTACAATTTATTTCTCTCTCTCTCGCTCGAATTTTTCTTTCTCCCGAGCATAGTGCGCGCCGCGTGCATGCTCTCCTTCCCTTTCCTTAACGTCCCATGTCAAGGCAACATGTGCACGGCACGGAGAGGAGGCGAAGCACACGCCGCTCCGCGAGGTGGTTGCTAGGCACGGTGACGTCATCGCCAGGAGCACTTTTTGTTCGCACTACGCGGCGCAACCAAGAGCTTAAACAGCTCCGCTGTTAAAAGCACCAGTCTTTCCATGTCGAGAAAATGGGGGTGAGAAGCTTGTGTGTGTACGTGACCTACTGCATTTCCTTCCCTTTCCTTCTGCGTTTCCTTCCGTTGCGTAGTACAAATCTGTGCTCATCGCTGTTGTCGCTTGCGTTCGATGTATCGAGATAGCTCGGTGGCGTGGTTAGCAGCATTCGGCCGCCACTGGCTCTTGCAATTCTTCGAAATGAAATTGCTTCAAAATTAAATCTGTCCGTCACGTAAGACAATGAATGGGTCATACCCTCTTAAGCAATCGCTCATAACCCCGTAAACGTGGCCTCCCCATTACGGCGACAGAAGCGAAGTGAAATTCTACGCTGGAATGATGTAGCAGTAGTATAAACTTTTATTTAAAAATTACATCCAGATCCAGTAGGTGCGTCTCTCGGTCCAAGGTCCCACTGGCGATCGCGGCACGCCGGGCTTTGTCGAGCAGGGCAAATTGGTCCTCCAACCGTGCTGGCTAGCCACACCTCCGACTCTCTACTGTTGGAGTTTTGCCCCAAAAGGGGTGATTGGATTTCTTGTGGCCGACTCTGGCATGACCATGTGATGCGGCCAAGAGACGGCCGCCCCCCACACCACGGGAAAGTGTTGGGGTACCGGGTGGGGTGTTTGTGGTGTAGTAGGAGTAGATGTGGGTATTACAGGTTTCTAATCTGCGCTAGTCCCGCACTTGCGATGAGTCCAAGGATGGGTCTGGAAAGCTATACCATTGCCTTCCTCGTCTCTGTGCCTCCAAGATATCTTTTGTTGTGATCCCAGATTCGACGAGAGTGCGTTCCGTTGCTCGCATGTTATATTCTCTAGCGAGGCGGTCCGCCCTCGTGTTGCCCGTGACTCCGGCGTGCGCCGAACACCAGGTAATAGCGTGGTGTTTCATGAGATTTCCTCCTAGGATTTTCATTGCCAGTTCCTGCAGTGTGCCTGTCATAAAAAGGCTACATGTCGACTGCAAGTGGGTTAGTATCAAAGCATGTTCAGATAATAAGCACATTCAAAACTGAGATAACGGGGCGTTTTAAAAATATTGTTGTACAAAACTACAAAGTAACAAAATGGAGCAAAAGCAATGCTACTTTTGCTCCATTTCTTAATTTTTAATTTTTCGTCACACACTCACCGCCTCAAATCTGCCCATAGTCAACCCAGAGTATGATGACGCTTGAGTTTGTAGGCGAACAGCGCTCGCCGAATCACGATCATCAGCCAAGACATTCAGAGGCTGTTTCTTTGGTGCGCCCTTCGACATAGGGCATAGTGGTATGGGAGTTTCGCGTTCTTGAAGTGACCAAATCTCGTCGAGTCGCGAAGAACCATGAAGAGAACTAGACACCAGCTGACGCGACAAAATTATAAAGGACATCCCAAGTATTTATTAACTATTCGCTTTGGTCGTCGTCTGTTCTGTGTTCTTCAGTTTCTTATGCTTGCATTTCTTTACATCAAATTGTTGCTTGATGGTCGGTGACGATTGGCACACAACGGGACTTCGCGTGATCGGCTGCTACTGCGAGCCACAACGAACTTTCAGTAGAATAAGTTGCAAAATACCCAGATCTCGCCCTGCTCGAGCAGCAACTCTACCTTTTTTGCAGCTATGCTTAGCAACAGTACACAAAACGATGTTTGAAACCAAGTTAAGGCCGCGTGCAAGTCGTACACGTTTATTATAGGTGATTGCGGACTCACATTTGCACCTTGCGTGTTCAACGCAGTCACATGCGTACCACTTATAGCGCTCTTGCCGGGCTCACATTGGCACTTCATCAGAAACGGGATACCCACAGAGTAGTCTACGAAGCGCATCGCAGACAGTGCTTCTTTTGGGATAAAATCCAAAGGGTCAACCCTCTCTGTTCTGTAAGAGTCCACCCAGTCGGCTGTCTATTTGGAGTGCGTTCTGATTTTTTTATTTATATATTTATTTATTTATACATACTGTCAATCCCAATAGGGAATATAACAGGACGACAAAAAGAGTCAGTGATTTAGTACAAGCCAAAAGAAAAACCAAACATGATAAAACCAGACATCGCCCAATCTACAGGTTAGGTGAATCTGTAGCGACCACGAGGAAACTGGCTGCGTGTGCCTCTGCTTATAGCTCGTACAAGTCCGGCCAATTATGGGTGGCCGAATTTGACAGTAGACTAGAGGAACCCACAGAAAATATACCCTCTTTCTTCGCACTACAGGCATGTATTCGGTCTGCGCTCGGAGGTTCATCGTTACAAAAACAAAGGCCTATTGGCAAGTGTATTCTCGACACAAAAAGTAGTACCAGCAAGAAGTTGCGCTTGTCTCTCTCTTATCATAGCATACCGGTACGATGCACGTAGCGAAAAAACACTTTTGTTAGCACATATTTTCGCTGTTTGAAATATTCTGCATGCTGCTGATAATTCTACAAGGCGGTCAGTGCTTAGCTGCGGTTTTAAGTGATTTTGCATAAGTAGAGTACATAGCAAAGAAAGTAACGTTGCGGAGACAACATTGCTTACAGGAACTTTATCTACTTATCAGAATGAACTTACCGAGAACGATAAATACATATTAAACGTGTTTTACTTTTATTTCTAGTTCGCACAATTTTTAAATGCGCTTTCCGGCTTTGAAGTTGCATTTTTGAAAAAGGCGCAAAGCTCACTCTGCGGATCATAGTTCTTTTCCTGATAAGCAGAACCAATGCAGCGCGCAAAAAAAAAGGGCAGGGAAATGACGCTGATTACTTCACCGTCAAGGCTGCTCCGAAAGAGTGAGGGCCTCCCGTCGAATGTCTTCCCACAGGCTCATGAAGGAAGCTCTATCGCCTTCGGCCACGATCTTTGCTTCTAAACGACGTAGCTGCTCTGACGTGAAGGTATCCCTCCAACTGCCTACCTTGGCACTTCTAACGATGGTGTACTTGTTTTTGTCTCCCTGGTAACCTCTGGTGCTAATCACTTGGTTACGCACTGCCTGCGTGTACCACCCAGTATCTCTAGCATTCTGCAAGTGAACGACCATGACGTCTTTCATGAACTGCGGCGAGCATCTCTCAAGCAATGTATCTAGCATGCCATTGCTCACGTCTTCCAAACTTCTGCCGTAGCGCTCTCCCAGGAAATACGCCAGACGGAGTACGGTTCCCCTGGTGTCCCTCTTGAGCTCCTCGAACGTAGTGAAGAAGACTTGCGGCTCATCCTTCAATGCGTATCCGGAAGCTACGTGCTCAAAGTAGCTGCCGAATCCGAAGTCTCCCGCCAGGAAACCTTCGAAGAAGTCATCGAATGTGCCATCTTGGAATCGATAGACGTTTAGGTCTTTCACCATGTCGCAGAAGGAAACGCAGACGTCCCAAGGGTTGCGAGCAACGTACACTAACTTGGCTCCTGCACCCATGTTCTCTTTGCGGGGAGGCTGGTGGGTGAAATATATTCGAAGCGCCAGCATCGTCCGCCAGTCTTCATCGCCTGTGTACTCGAGTGTGCGTGCGTTGTCCAAAAAGTCCTCAAAATTAATTATCGGCTTGCCTTCCTTGAGGATAAGTTGCATTATGTAGACGAGCCACTTTGTTCCACTCTTTGGGTATGTCGACAGCAGTACATCGCCTTCCTTGAATTTCAAGTTGAGACCGCTCTTAAACACCACCGGGTCAAAGACAGGGGGTCTCGGAACCCCATCAATTAGCTGAAAGTATGGCCTTTTTGGTGGCATGGCAGTTCGTTTACCTGCAGACAAAACGCAGAAAGAAAATGAAAATGGTGTCTCTCGTGAACATTCTAACCACTTCTTGCAGATTCTAACACGCCTTCCGTCTGAAAAGGGTAGCGTAATAAATTTTTCGACGCATATGACGTCGGACGCTACATATGCACAATGTATCCTACCAACCATTTTGAATGGAAATGAGCCAAGTAATGACCTTCTATACATCGTTTTCACGTGACGTCACAGCGCCGTCTGCTAGCGGTCGTCCGCCATGTTGGAGCACTGCAACCGATGCGCCCGAATGTTTGAGCGCCGCCTGTGCAGTCTTTCGGCGTTGATTTTGCGATTTTCGAACGATCGCGTGTTCAATGACGGTGACTGCCAGGCGGAAGGAATTCCACCCATGATATTTTGCGAAGATGGTGGGCCCAACGCGTGCTCGCTACGAAGCAAAATCAACGTGTGCGACGGTGTATCCGTACACGTTGTGCGGCGGGACCTACACGACTACGGACGTCGACCTGCTGCCAGTTACGACGCATGCTTACATTGTAAATTATTTGGCGCTGTCGACGAACCACGTATCTCTTATTGAATGAAATCATACAAGTCTCTTGAGGCTCACAACTACTTCACAAGTGGCCGGGTAAGCGGCATGACAGCAATGCGGCTACTCTCCAAGCGCGTCACCGTGTTGAGCGAGGTAAGGTTACAAACATTTAAAAAATATATTGGTAAATCCTTACCGCTGGAATAAAGCGGTTAACACGGTACCCATTTGCATGAACTCGTTCGTTATCTGTTCATTATACGACACCGTGTATTGCTCACTGCTGCAAATGCTCGACGCTGCCAGGCATTGTGTACGACGCAACATACCTTATTTCGCTATTCCCTTACCTAAATACGGCCTTCTGTAACTCTGGTTAAGTGTAGGCGTAAAAAGTAGATTCTTTACATCTTTCCTGTTTATGCGAGCGAGCCAGAGATGCCGACGCTCCTCCGACAACACTTTCGTGCGCTCGCATTGCCGAGTTCTCACTTTCGGCAAGCAGTACAGCCCGGTTCCTGGCTCCGTGTTCGTTTTCGGTGCCGCAGACTGCTTATCGCACTGAAGCCGATCATGTCACACATCAGCATTGCGACGCTGTACCGTATTAGAACACGCACAGCGCGAAAGTATTGCACCCGGCACACGCAGCAAAGGCCGGCTCCACGGCAGTATTTCTCCGTATACAATGGCGGCCCCCTACCCCATACGCCCCGGTTGTGACGTCCGTGAAAACTATGTATAGAAAACTCTTTCATTTGACTGGTTTTACTTTTCCTAGGGTTGACGAATGCACATGTTAATACTACAGCTTTTGAGAGGTTCGGTTTATCTGCCTGATGATTTCTTCTTTTCAAAGCGTAAACATAATTCATTCAGCTTACTGCGAACGCAAGCACTACAATGCACACTACAAATTACAATGCCACACAGTGCTTACCAAACATCTGTGGTAATCACGAATGACTTATATTCTGCGTACTGCATCTTCTGCATGCCGAAAGCACTCGATAACGAGTGTTTTCGGTATTGAATTCAAAACAACGATACGGTGGTCACTGGGCGTTTAAGGGTCATAATAGCCGCGTCGTCAAGCAAACTCCACCCTCTTTTCTGTAGCTACGTCAAACCGTACAGCAGCAATATAAACACTGAAGCACGCATACTTGCGTCCTTCTTCTTCTAATTACCTAAAGGTTCTCGTTGCTACATCGCAGTTAGTTCAGGAAATGCTGGTACAATACGCAGTCCTGATCAATTCTATAGCGCACATAACCCCGAGTCGCCGAAGTGCTGACTTAACAAGTCAGACATCCAGACTTGCTGTAGCCAAATAAGCCAGACAATACCAAGCTCAGGCCGCCGTAAAGCACCTACTGTAATGTTGACCCTAGCAGTTGTTGATATGTTGACCCAAAGTGGTGTTGATATGCATCGAGCCTTACTTAGAAAAAATTGCGCTAGGAAGCCGACCACTGTTTTATAGCTTCCCCCAGAAAGTGAGTGTAATTGCGACATCTATCCTTCGTCTGCTTAAGTCCGAGCTGATGAAGTTCTTCGTCTGGCAGTGTATAACGACTAAAATACCGCATTAGTTGCTTCCGGAACACTCCTAAACCATTGTATGTTAAAGTGTTCTTGAGATTGGGCCACAACGATAGTCACAAGTCGCCATGTCGGGTAAAAGAGCGGATGGAGCAACACTAGAAAGATTCAGGACGTTAGTTTTGCCTATTGTTTCACGTGCAGTATGTGACGAGGCACTGTCACACAATAGGATCACACCTGTGGAGAGCCTTCTTCAGCATTTTTCTTTAATGTTCGGCCGATATTCGCCAATAAACGACAATAATATTCGGCAGTAATTGTTGAACCCTGAAGGAGGTGGATCACCACCGGAATTTCTCATTAAAAAACAAACACTGTTGGCATTTACATCTGCACCGAGCATTGTACACAAAGCTTCTGTGATTTCGGGAGAGCCACTGAGCTTCCATTCTGGTGACTGTTACTTTGGCTCATTGAGCTCGATTCATGTTTCTTACCCCGTTACCAGTTTGTCCAGAAAATCACATTTGTGGCAAGATGTTCCGAAGCTGCCGCCGATGTCTCTGCACGTTCCCTTTTTTGTTCATGTGCCCGCAATTTTTGCATCCAATTTGCTGCGAACGTTCATATCTGCAAGTCATCGTAGGTAATAGTATGATATTCAATGATATGTAGCAGTACCTTTGACTGACGATAGGCTGTTCTCCATGATCATCTCATGTATAGCTTTCGCATTTGCAGGCACAGAGACCGAAACTGGCCTTTCGCTAGGTTTATCACTTTCAACACCGAAACGGACAGCTTTGATGTTGATGACATAAAGTATAACGGTATCATATGGAGGGCCACTGTCGCACAATGTTTGTGGCTATTCTTCATGGATTTTCTGAGCATGTTTCTCTATGAGAAACAAGAACTTAATTATGGTCATACACTCTTCTGCACTAAACATTTCTGGAGGAACTGCCAGGCTCACATTGGACATGAAAAAGAAAGACAAGCTGACAACATGAGGAGGTGATTTTCCCGCCACTGAACAGAGACGAATTAGTGAATACAGCCGTGCAATATTCAGCTACTTATCTCAATTTTGCCTAAGTGAAGCTCAACACTTATCAGCGCCCACTCGCAGTGTGCGAGATGCGGTGATCATTTTCTTTTCCTAATTTCACACGCTTTCTAGCATCCGATAATTGATGCTTCACACCATGACGAAGTACTGAACGACTGCACAGCAAAGCTCCTTCCAAGAGTGTGCCTCTTGTACGTGACCAATATGCAGCTCCTACCGCCACATCCAGGGCGCGAGCTGAACGGCCCCCCAAATAAATGTCCGTTTAAAAAAACCCTCTTCTCTCCCTCTCTCTCTCTCTCCCTTGTAGAAAGCAAAAATTATCAAAGGTTTCTGAACAAGATATTAGCAAGCACCTCTGATGTTATATCTCGACGTTGTACAATAGTCGCCTTGAAATGTTACCCTGCAGGAATGAGAGGAAAAGTAGTTCCGTGTTGTATTTCAGAATGAAATCATCATTTGTCTATCAAGCATTTTGATGTAATATCTCGCCAGTTTAGTAATGAATCCGCCACTAACAGATCTTCAATACCTGAGCCTGTTTGCTTGAAACAATTCGATGACAAGACATATGGGGTACTTATTCTGTGAGTGTCTTGCTACGAGACTAGTCAGTACCTAACAAACAGGAACATGTATATTTTGCTCATATGTCGGCACCAAAGCGCAATTGCCTCACAGCAGGAGCATACATTTTTCTTTCCTGTGAGCTCTCGTACTCAGATAGAAAAAAAGTTTTTCCCTTGGTGTTAAACAACGCATGACTGACGGTCATGATCTAGTAGCAGCGTACGTAAAACAAATATCGAAATACAAAGTACTAGAAATGGTACCTGCATAGACTGCCACTAAAGCAGTTAGATACTTGTGGGGTTCAAGATATTACTTCAGGCCGCAAAGAACGAGCTCAACTAAAATGCATATACCTGGGAGAGCACAATTACAGTGAGACAACTACCAAATCTTACCCGAGAGGCCGTGCCCGAAAGTGGTACCTTCAGATGACGCTGGATAGTGAGCGTAAGTTCCAACGATGTGGGCTTTTTTATAAGCCCTGCTGGCTAATATCACGATCCAGTTGTCGTTACTTAAATGGAGGCACCAGCCAAACATGAAAAACACACAAAAACGTTCGGCGGCTCTCAGCCAGCTGCCGCGAGTCGGTGGAGATTTATCATTGCGACGCCTTGTTAGCGCGCGAGGCGCTCTCGCCACTTCCGGCGGCAATTTTTGCCGGACGGAGTTTTTCCGATACAACCGGGAAGCCGGCTAGCGTCAAATTTTTGGCAGCCGAGGGTCAAGCGTTCTCCGCCGCGCGAATTTCGTCGCTCTAACGCTGGTTTACCGCTCCATGTATCCCGGCTTTTATAGTTATTTTTATTTTATTTATTTACAGATACTGCCGCCCAGAAGGGCTGTTGTAGTAGTGGATGAATACAATATGTCGCAAATACAAATCAAAATACAAAAGAAGCATACCTGAGAGCATGGTTAAAGGGAATACTCAATAGCATCCCGAAATTCTTTATGTGGTAAGCAACGGATAGAACCAGGCAGATCATTCCACAGTTCAATAGTGCTAGGAAAAAACTGCATTTAAACGTGTTGGTGCGAGCGAAAAAGACTGACAAGTTTAAGTGATTGCTGTTTCTCGTGATTAGCGGCTTTGCACGGGTCAGATATGTGTTGGGGGAGAGTGTGGATGGAGAGTGTAGAAGTTTCAGAGAATAAATGTGATGTCGGTGGGAAAGAGGGGTTAAATCAAGCATATGCAGATGAGATGATGGTGAAAACATTGTCATAGCGGCGGTATATAAAACGGACCGCCTTTTTCTGAACAGATTCAATTTTGTGATTGTCCGAAATTTTGCAAGCGTTCCACATGGTAGCCGCATAATCAAGAATAGGTCTTACAAGTGTTTTGTATGTAATGAGTTTAGTGTATTTCTGGGCAACACGTAGGGTTCGGGTCAGGTAACCAAGTTTTTTAGAGCTTTGTTGCAAGTTCTTAGAATATGTTCTGACCAGGATAACCTTGAAGTGAGAAGGAGGCCTAAATACTTATATTCATATGCGCACCGCAGAGAAGTGTATTTATACGAGTAATTGAATAATGAGCAATTAGCATGCTTGTGAAAGGACATGACGACTGTTTTTTAACATGTTCATTTGTCAGAGTTCAAACTATTCACAGTAAAACCTTGAAATATTGATTCAGATTGTTATGATCGTCAGGTGTAGAAATGACATTGTAGAGAACGCAGTCGTCAGCGTAAAGCCAAACTTTTACCGAAACAGAGTTTGGAATGTCGTTAATATAAAATGAAAAGCAAAGGCCCTAAAATAGAACCTTGTGGTACTCCGGAAGACACTGATGCGTCACGGGACTTGAATGAAATAAAATAAACACACTGTGAACGATTATAAAGAAAAACTACGGATCCAGTCAACAAAAAGAGGGTTAATAAAGATAAGGCTTAGTTTAGGTAATAGTCTACGATGTGGTACAGTATCAAATGCTTTGGAGAAATCAATGAAGAGCGTATCTACTTGATGACCTAACTCAAGAGCAAAACTGATGTCATGTGTAAATTCAGCTGAGTGGACGGTGCTAAAACCACTACGAAATCTATGCTGAGCGCGGCACAAAATGTTCTCAGACTCCATAAAAGTGATAATGTGTTTAGTAGTTATGTGTTCAAGAAGTTTGCATGCATGACAAGTTAAAGAAACGGGTCTATAATTTAGAAACGATTGTTTCTGCCCAGATTTGAACAATGGCATGGCTCTAGCGCGTTTCCATGAACTAGGAACTGTACAAGTAGACACGCTTTTCTCAAACATTAATGTGAGGTATTGACACATCCAAAGCACATAACGGTGGAGGAACACATTTTTGACATTGGCTGGACTGGAGGCTTTTTGGTGTCAAGATTTAAAATAAGGTTCAGGACTCCTTGCTTATATGCAAAAGAAATGCATAATATATGCAAAATAAATACATAATTGGACAAGTTAACACATGTGATCGTTATGATACAGGAATAGTAGATGATTGCTAGCGTTCGAAAAAAAATGTTTGACAGGGATTCGAATCATGAACCGTCGTGTACGTAAGAATTCATTGACGAGTACCCCCTCGAAAATCTGTCCGTCCCGTGATGCCTTCTGCCAACAAAATAAATGCATAATTATTCAAGTTAACTGATGTAATCGTTATAATAGTGTAATATTAGATGTTCGGTAAAGTTTGAAAAAGAGAATGCACTTCTGACTGGGATTCGAACCATGAACCGCAGCCTGGCAATGTGTGTGAGCCATATTACATACTTCTTACAGCGAAGTTGTTATAGGCTAGGTTCCAGGAGATTGCGTCCGGCAACGGAAGTAGATAGATAGACCGGAAGTAGACCAAGAGTTTTCGGCTCCATGTGCGTCGCGGTTTCCCGCCAGCTGCGCCATAGCACGGGTATTAAAACGGATGATGGATGACCCATTGTTGTACCCGTCGCCAGCGCCGATGCCCCTTTCACAAGTGTCACAATGCTCAGCGGCGGCGCCTCCTCCCAATTCTTGTGCCCCTCGCTGTGAGACAGACGCTCGGTTAACCACATCTTCCAGGATACTGACGATGCCATGCAGTGTGCCGCGGCTATGAGCGCTGTGGCTCATACGCTAGTGTGTCATGATGAGGCGGACTTGGCGCAGCAAACGCACTACTTTGCCGTGGCGCCGGGCGAAAACAAGACGCCGGTGTCTTTGCTCTTTGACGAACATGCCGAAGACACTCAATATAGTCGATAATGATAATATATAAATTCACTATAGCAATATTCACTATAGCAGACCCACCATAGTCATAGCTTCGCTGGCTTCCATCTTAACAGTAGTGGAAGGGTTCTGAATTCCTTTTTCTTTGTAAGCCACATTACATTTATGGGAGATGATTTGGCCTGTTTACATCACATTCGCTTCCCGTCAAAAAGGCATTAAGAGGTTTCTCTCCATGTCCTTAGTTTCCTACAATCTTACACTAATGCATAAGCATTCTTTCGCGAGTACTCCAGCAAAATCTGTCCGTCCCGAGACGCCTTATATCTGCAAAATACATGGTAATTTGCCAAGTTAACAATTGTAATCATTATATACTGTAATGGTTGGTGATTGATAGCGTTAGATAAAAATTGGTTACGTCGTCATTACCGCGTCAAGGCCATCGCAAAAAAAGAAAAATAAATAATTTAACACATGCATTCGTTATAACAGTGCAATAGTAGTTCATTGGTAGCATTAAAGAAATAAAAAACTGGTGACGACGCCATCGCCGTGTCAAGGTCCCAACAAAAAAGGAAAATAAAAATTAACGTAGCTTGACATGGATCCCGGCCCACGCGGGCACTGTCGACCCACACCTCCCCAACCTCAACGAGGTCACCCACTCCATTGCGCGTGGACTAGTCAGCCGCACCGGACACACTGGAGACGAGTTAGACACCAGGGACAATCTGACTACTTATAAAGATCTCGTTAAGGCATTTTACCTTAGTCGCCGAACCTTCCCCCCACCTCACCCCAAGTTCAGCCGGGCGCAGGCTACCACCCTGCGTCTGCTACAAACAAATACGTACCCTTCACCCGCCCGCCTCCACCTTATATTCCCTGAAGTTTACAATACCCCCAACTGCCGGTGCTGTGGCACTCAACGGCTACGCTTCCGCATATGCTGTGGGAGTGCCCAGCACAGTACACACACATTAACACCACGACCCTCTCGTCGAGGTTGCGTGAGGCTCTGCGGAGCTCCGCCCTCGACGACAAACCTGGGCGGCCCAGCACGCCCGTGAGGCGGCGGCGAGGCAAGCCCTCGACGTCGGCACATGGGAGGCTTAGGCCCGGCCATCTTAAAGTGCTGGTTCCGCAATAAAAGTTTATTCCTCCTCCTCCTAGCTTGCACTGGAGGCGACAAAAAGGCAACGGAGCTGATGGGCACCTAGCTAGTCCTGGCTTTTGGGCTAGGCTAAGCACTACCAAGTCATCCCCAGCATTTTCCGGAATTTAATAATTACTGATCGATTATCGATTACCTATTGATTAGATGTTGGCTATCGCAAGATATTGGCCTCGTATTTGGGCGAGGCTAAGCAATACACTCTTAGTCAAGTACCGTATAATGTCCGGCACATATGCGGTATATTTTCGTTCCAGCGTAAAGCACTGCATATAAACGGACTTTCAAGCAATATTATGCGTGACAATGGCTGCGGCTGCAGGCTAGGCCCGCTATATGCGGCCGCGAGCGGACGCAACGCTTATATGCAACCTTGCGCAAATTTGGCGCGCGCGAAGCATGGAGAGAGCGTTACAAAGCAAAAGCTGTGAGGAGCAGTGAGGGTAGTGCTTTGAGGGAGAAAGTAAAGCGAAAGGCAAAAGGAGAGAACGAAGAGAAACAAGTCGACGGCTCCGCGTTGCTTAGATGGCCGAGGAGGAGGAAAGGCTGCGCCGACCGGACCAGGCCCCGGAAACTCGCAAGTTCACCAAATGGCCACAGAGGGCGAAAAAATCGGTGCTAACAAAACAAGCATAGTGGATCCCTTCGAAAATATGCCTAAGTGAGTTCAGTAGCTCCCGCTAGAGGCGCCGTAATAAGCGCAATTTTAACCTACAAACTTTCTCCCGCGCTCATCGAAGCGTTTTTATTACATGACAAAGAGTACAAATTATTCCTAATTAGAGATTGCACTTTTGATTACCAACTCTGTTCCTTTTTTGCCATTATAAACGCAAACAGCGTTCATCATCATCGATCTCCCACGTGACCTCTGGCCTGGATTTAAAATTTTTACCGGTATTTTTCGCGTACACGGCAAGCACGGATTCGTTGGTTCGTACACTTATGCTGGTTGCTTATTTTGTGCTAAAACCAGTTTATCGCGCTTCGACACCTCGCGTTGTTTAACTTGGGGTGAAGTTACGGGTTTGCGAGAGGAGATGTAAGCCCGAAAGCTAGGTTTCAGTCGTGAGCCCTGCGGAACAAGTGTGCATCGAAACGGGAGCCGGATTCTACTGCGACTGAGGACGGCAATACCAGTAAGTCGTTTAACATCGCTGCTCCTTGAATCGTTATGTAATATTCGTCTCGTTAACTTACAGGCGGAGACAAAGTTTCCGAAATAATCTTTAGTTGCGAGGCCTTCGTTATGCAAACACAATGACGAAAAAAATACAGCAATATTGGAACGCCCGTCACGGATACAACGCCCTCGTTGTATCGATTTTATTCCGCCGGCCACATCTTTCGTCCACAAAACCGGATAACCCTTTGATATATTGAAGTGAAAGTCATGAATTTAATGTATTAAACAGTTGCACGCATTATCATTTAGCCATATTTTGTACTTGCTGTTCCGTTTGATTTACCTTGGGGCATTTATTTTTGCAGTAATGAAGGGGTGCATCCCGTTCGTGCAGAAAAAGAATGCAGCAGTTCTAATAGCTTCATGTTTGTCTTGCATTTGCTTGTGGAACCAGCAGCGTGATAACTTCTGGTGTATAAATGAACGCACAAATGCCCTCATTTGTGATCCTAATAATACTTAAGCTGTTGACAGGCATTGTAGTTAGGCAGGTAGCAATATTCCTTTAATTAACATGTTGCTTAAGCACCATAGAACAAAGTGTACATTTCCATGTGTTCTGCAGTCTAAAACCATTACAATATATATGTCATACTTTCTTGAATTTCATATTGCAAAGTTGTGCTTTTCAATTTCTGATGCAATCAAAATTTCTATTCCAGACATGCAGTAAAGAGGATGGCACCAGTGTAAAGCAACACACTCCATACACAAAGACAAGCTACTTCCTGCTACAACAAGGCCATTGTGTGGACTTTGGCTATTACTACAAGGTAAACAACACCATGTTCAGAAATAAATATGCATGATATATACTGTATTGGCTCACTAGTCTTGATACATGTCATTTGTTTGTAGCAGATGATATGAATGTTTTTCCACATTTACGGTTCAGCATAATTGGTTCAAACATAAAAGAAAACACTATCATGAGTTTGGCTGGTCTGTGCTGTATCTCATGTGTTACTGTTCTGCCCCAACAGAATCTGCACCAAGCACACCATGGTCCTCATCACAGGAACCCCCATCGACCCTGACAGGAAGGTGCTGGAGCCGAATTTACAAGGATTTTACACCACAAACAAAGTAGTAGATGCAGAAGTATTTGGATGAGATATCAAGTCTACGGAGGACTGTGTCAAGACTGAAAAGAGCCTCAGCCATCATTCCACCAGCACGGATATTGGCCGAGTCATCCAGGTACCTCAACAAAGACTTTCTAAAAATTCATCATGTTGAGATGCCCCTGGAACCATTGAACAAGCATGGACGACGCTGGCCAAAACAGTTCCATCAGTTTGCCCTTCCTTAATCAGCTTCCTGGTCATGTCAAATTCCATTTGTGCCGAGTATGCATTTTTTTCTATAAATGCAAGCTTTTTCATTCCCCACTCTTGCTAAGGATAATTCTTCTTCCTCATCCAAACATGAAGGTCAACCGATTCTGTGCTCATACTTAATACCATTCACTGTCTAGTAGTATACCATATCTGTAGCAATATTTCTTAGTGTATGCTGCCATGTGCAATTCCTCTCTAGAAATAGCAGATGCAGCATCGGCATGCGTCTTGCATTAACTGTTGCCCCGTGTGCTATGTAGCATTTCACTTTTCTTAATGTTATTGGCCTTCAGTGCTTGCAGAGCCAAGTGGCTTCTTTCATGAACACAAGTTTTCTGATTGCCATATTTAATTCCTAGTCTCATTCAGCATTGCTCTTCTTGCACGATAGCCTGGGTGTAGCCCTGCTTGTCTAGCCTTGCCTGGGTGTAGCCTTGCCATGTTCAATAACCTTCAGTGTACCTTGTGCTACACTGAAGTGATTAATTACAGAGTCTGGTTTCGCTGCTGTCCCGCTTGGTCGTGGTCACCGTGTTACGTTTCTCGGATGTGGGGACCTGGTAAGTTAGATTGGGAAGCAGTCTCTCGCGGTAAGCACCTGCTCCTACAGTCCGCACAGCAACATAGACTCCCAATATACATGCACCGTGATTGGTGCTCCCATTCTGTCCTTTCGTGCTGTAGCCATGTGCCAATTTTTGCTTGTGGCCTTCGTCAGCTGTAATTTGGCATGAACATAGACCAGCATACGTGCTTACATGATCTGAGGTGTATGAAGTTGATAGCCACCTAGGTGGAATGGCCCGCAAAAGTGGCTGCCGAAGGTGATGCCCACGAAACCGACTTGTCCATACTGAAACAAATTGGGGCACCAACTGTGAGCCATACATGAGCGGCCCTCGAAAGAAAAGAAACGTGCAGGCTGGAAAGGAGTAAATGCTAAAATGCTGTGTAGTCCATGTTGCTCTGTTGACTGGGGCAGTAGATGCCTGCGTCACCTGATTGCTTCGCAATGCAAGTTGCTAATATTCAATGGTGACTGTCGGTGCAAATAGGTGGGACACGCCGCCCAATCTGTTTGCGCTGCTTGTTGTCGCTCATTACCAGACCACCATGTGTGTTGGAGGCAAGCACTATGCCTGTAGTCGGACAGCTGAATGTGCCGTAAGTGACCCATGTACGTGAATGCTCACTGTGGCCATATGGATCTTCACCAATGTATAATGTATTGTGTGGACCTTATGTGGTCATTGATTGTAGAGTCTCATTTCACTGTTATCTGACTTGGTTATGGTTGCCGTGTTACGTTTCTCGGACGTGGCGGCCTGGTCAGCTGCATTGGGAAGCAGTCTCTCGTGGTAAGCATTCGATCCTGCAGTCTGCACAATGACATACACTCCCAATTTACATGCTCCGTGATTGGTGCTCCCGGTTCTGTCCTTTCCTGCTGCAGCCATGGGCAAATTGTGCATGTGGCCTTTATCGGCCGCGATTTGGCGTGAACGTAGACCAGCATTTAGAAGAGTGTGGGTGTAGGCCAGTTGGTGATTCATGATTGTGAAGTTACCACAAATAACACACCAGAAAAAGAAAGAGACAACACGAAGCGGTACTGACGACTGTTTATTTAATGAAACGATTGCGGAGCTCATACAGATCAGACACACGTGTGCACCCAAAAGGCAACGAGAAAACCTATAATAACACAGAGCGACCTTCAAGAGGGGTGCGATACAAATGCTAAGATACACGCTGATAGACTAGTGAGGCACCTAACACGTGTGTATCACGTGGAAAGAAACAAAAGTTCTTTCTGGGTAACAGCAGATTATCGACAGAAAGAAATGGCCAGCTGAAAAGAGAGGTTGTAGAGGCAATAGCCATGCGACACTTTAAGGATGTTGATTGCGTTAGTTTTCAGTCAGTTGCTGTTACTCACAAGGAACTTTTTATTTTTCTACGTGATACACAAGTGTTAGGTGCCTGGGTAGTCTACAAGCGTTTATCTTAGCATTTGTATCGCAACCCTGTTGAAAGTCGCTCTGTGTTTTTATTAGATTTCTCGTTGCTTTTCGGGTGCGCACGTGTGTCGGATCTATATAAGTTGGGCGTTCGCTTCATTAAATAAACAGGTGTCAGTACAGCTTCGTGTTATCTCTTTCTTCGTCTCGTGTGTTTTTTGTGGTAATCCTAGACCAGCATAAATGCTTACATGGTCCGATGTGTGTGAAGTTTAAAGGCCCGCAAAAATCTGCTGAAGGTGATGCCCACGAAACCCACCATGTCCATATTGAAAGATAGAGGGGCACCAAGTGTGACCTACACATTCGCGGCCACAAAAAAGAAACGTGCAGGTTGGAACGGAGGTAACGTTAAATTTCCGGGTAGTCCATGTCGCTGTGTTGGCTACGGCAGCTGATGCCGGCGTAACCCGATTGCTTCGCAATGCAAGTTGCTCATCTTCAACGGCAACTGTCGGTGCAAACAGGTGGGACACTGTCCAATCTACTTGCACTGCTGGTTGTCGCTCGTTACCAGACCGCTATGTGCGACGACGAAAGTGAGCCGTTTACGAGCTCGCGTTATCTCGACATGCAATTTTTATTTCTGCTCTTGTACGAGAAGGTGCACTGTTTGTCTTCTGCCAATAAAGTCGCACGTTCCGTTCACTCACTTGTGGCTTGTTTTTATGGGCATCAGTAGAGGCTCTTTGGGCTCCTGGCAATTAGAACACAAAAACTACGCGGCAGCCAAGGCAATGAGGCGTGCCGCAACGCGAACTGGGCGAGCGCGGCGTGTACCAGCGTACGCCACCGGTAAAAAGCGGCTATGTTGAATTTTGCTAAAAAAAAACTACATTTCTGCTTTTTGTTTGAGCAGCGCCATCTGTCTTATGTCTAAGTAAGTTCCATGCGCTGCCGCTTTTTATTTTCGTACCACTGTGGAAGGTTCAGTTTCCCTTCTCTAAAGTTGGTTCTTTATTCTATGACCGGACCGGGAAGGAGCGAGAACATGGCGTATGCCGGCGTACGAGGCGATTGTTTTCGGCAGTAATTATCGTCATATCTTTGTACCGGTGACGTTAAGCGACTGTGTTCGTGTTGTGAAGTGATCTGGCCGCGTCGGTGAACGCTCTCGGTGATGTCAGTGATGTTCAAATCCATCGTTGTTACCGGAAATTGCAAAAAAAAAAGTGGTTGATCGCTCTTATATAGGAATCGGTATAGAACACGAAAGTGAAACGTGTCTTCACAGAAGTAGTGTAATGTTTATTGCACATTGATATATAATGTCTATTGGTGTTTTGTGGCTAAAGCGCCCTTAGGCGTTGATGCACCCACGCTGACGCCTGGTGGCACGTCTCCTCCATCACGACTACCAACGTCGATGACCATGAGCAACCGTCGTGCATATGGAAGCTGCACTACGCTGCACACGCTAGCACAACGCGAAAGACGAAGCACGTAACTGACACACTAATACAACGCGCAAGACAAAGCACGTAACTGAATCGTCACCGAGTCAAATCAGCGCGTACAGCGCGTCGTAATTGCAGCCTCCGCGATCAACTTCAGAAACATTTTCAGAGCTAATTGCGGAGGCCACGCTCCGCTGTGCTGAGTACGGTGAACGCCACCTAGGTGGCGTTGGTAGTGCTTCTTGATGCCAGCGTCCCTTCGAATGCTGGCATCGAGGCGTCGTAGTGCTGAGACCACCGAAGCGTTCACTGTCGGTGCGCGTTAGTGTCATAATGCAGTACTTCTCTTTTCTGCTCGTAGGCGGCGGCACCGCCCCGAGCAAGAGCGCGGGTACACGGAGGAGTGTTAGATATATAAGGCGCGTCTGTGTAGCTCTCTGCAAATGCGTTTGTGGCGCAATGGGTTAAACGCTCGGCGATCTATCGTCGCGGACCGAGAGGTCGTGGGTTCGATTTCCAAATTTTGCATGTTTGTGGAACTTTTTCTTCTGGTTTCTTTCTTTGTATTATGTTCGTGTATGTTCGTGTGACGTATTTCCGTGACGGAAATACGTCAGTGAAGTCTTGGTGGACCCCGGCATAAAACACTTTCGTGTTAAAAAGCAGTCCAACTTCGACAACTCGTGCGAGTACAACGGCCACACGGGCAATCAGCGGCGGCGGGCCGCCATGTGCGCTGGATCGGCGGGCCCAAGAGTGCGTGCTGTAGAGCTGTGAACCTGTGCCTATTTGGTAGGTCGATTTTTGCTTCCTATACGCTAAGCTTACTAAACGCTTAATTTCTACCATTGCATTATTATGAGCCAGCAGATACCGAATGTCGGTGATTTAAATATCTGAACGTGTAGTACTAATGTGAATACGCGCATTGGAAGTTTATGTGTGTGAAGTAGTTATAACGTTATAACTGCAGGCGTAGCTCCGTTTAGGTTTTCCGCAATTGTATGATTTCAGGCGATTTTTTTTCTTGCGTAGTCAGGTGTCTATTTGTTGAAACTTCATGCGCGAATTTTCGTTAGGGCTTGCGTTTTATAGCGGCGCTGGTAATCGCGTGTAGCGTTCTAACCATGAAATGTGCCTTTTTTAAAATTCCTTTCGTGGCCTTTGCGGGATTAATTCATTGCATTTCGTAGTTGCAGTTTGTCAAACGACGGTTATATTTTGAAAAAATTTTCTGGTGTGTTACGCACTTTCTTCTGTGTAGTGGGTCTATTTGCGTAGATTTCTGGCTTTCCTGCTTAATGCGTCGAGTTCACTAAACTTCAAAGCACAATTTAGCTGGAAGCGTGCGTGACGCGACCATAATCAAATAACTCCGACGGCTCAGCAGCTCCGAAGTGACGGTTTGCACTAGCCGCAGGATTTGCCACATTATCTCTTGGAGATAAGCAGTACACTCGTTACTTGTAGAAGGGGCGAAGTTCTATGCAACTGGCAAAATTTCAGCAACCCAAAAGGTCACGTCGATTGTATCAATTTCTAGTTTTATAGCAGACGGAAAAATCTGGTTTTCAGTACTTACGTCGTTCCATAATGTTGTGAGATAAAAGCGCTGCATGCATTGCTAAAAAAACTATAAAAGAAGCAAAAGAACATTACACGTTGGACAGTTTGCTTTTGTGTGGGGATTGCTATGTTGTGTGTATTTGCGACTATGAAGTACCCACTAGCCCCAAAGTAGGCCTTAGTAAGACCTTTCTTATGAGCTTATGCTTCTCGAGTTATCAAATTTCTGCATTTTTTTTTATTCTCGCTTAACTGAATTTTGTCTATACAGGAATAAAATGGGACATCAACACTAATAAGAACGCCACCCATGAAAGCAGAACCCCGGGCTCTCCATTGGAACTTTAAAGTGGACCACCGCACCGGTAAGCGAAAATCAGGCCGAAAATGGCTGTTCATTGCAGTGCAGAAATACATGCATATCATGAAGCACACGAAGAAAAAGCAATATTTTTTCAGATTAAAAGTGGTGTGCGGCTCAGAAAGATACAAGTGTTTACAATATTGCTCGCATGCGGAGAACATTGAAGCACTTACACGAGCTGTAATACCACTAGAGATGGACACACATTCGAGAGCCTCTCACTAACTTTTGGGGATTTCAGAACAGTGGGAAGTCACTGAGTTTAGGCCAGTGTAAATGCAAGTACAACTGAATGCCAGTAAGTGTAAGGGACATAAATGAGTGCCCCTGAGAGCCAGCTGACAATGTGGGCCAATTAATAATTACCTGCAAGTGTGAGGAAATGTGACTGAAATAAACCATAAGCCCAAGCACATTGAGTTGATTTCGAAGAGGGCAAGTATATGTGAAATTTAGGTAGGTAGGTAGGTAGTAAACTTTATTGACGTCCTGAAGTAGTCACCCCTCGTTTTCACGGAGGGAGGACCACGGGCCGCTCCCACGTCGGGACGGGAAGGCCAAGCTTCACCGCCGCATCGTGGGCCATCTGGACTGCCTTGAGTTGGTGGAACCAGTCATGACTCTTGATCAGTAAATAAAATGTGTCTTGCCAGATCCCTTGATCCGTGTGGTGCTGTAAAGAGGGGCACTCCCAGAGCATATGGTCAAAATCCGCTGTAACCGCCGCAGTCGGGACACGAAGGGGAGACCTCCGCAAAACGACTATAGATCGAGAGGCTGGGATACGAGTGCGTTTGTAATAACCTAAGCGTAACTGATTGAGGCCGTGATAGATTTCGGTGGGGCAACGGAAATGCCCTGCGAGCAAGTTGATAATTCTTTGTGACTTCGTTAAAGGTGGAGAGTATGACCCTAAAGCGGGGGGGGGGGGGGGGAGGTTCCGTCTCCGCCACGATCGGACCAGGCTGCGTGTTGTGTTCCATCGCAAAAATGGGATTGATGTTGACGCCTTCAAGGATTTTTCGCCCCATGATGGCGGACGAGAGCCTAGCAAGCTGCGCCGTCTGCTGCGCTTCAATGACTTCCTCTAGGGTGTTGTGAATGCCTAGGCTTATGAGGCTCTCGGTGTTAGTGCGCATCGGGAGGCCAAGGACCCTCTTTATACTCTTGCGAATGAGCGTGTTTAGTTTGGTTCTCTCGTGAACTTGCCATTTGTGCATAGGTGCAACGTAGTTTACATGACCCATTAGGAACGCGTGTTAAATCCTGAGAAGGTTGTCTTCTTTGAGCCCTCCTCTATTGTTGGACACCCTGGATATTAATCTAATTACTCCCTCCGCGTGCGAGGTTAGTCTGTTGATTGTGCGACCGTTGTGCCCGTTGGCCTCGATAATCATGCCTAAAACCCGGATAGAGTCAACTCTTGTGATCGTTTGCCCAGTTGCCGTGTGTAGTCTGATACTAATCTCGTTTAAGGGCTTCCAATTTTTCGGTTTTGGACCCCTTTTAGTGGGCGATACAGAAGAAGTTCAGATTTGGACCTCGAGAGTTTGAGTCCCATTTTCTGTATGTGACTAACAACGCAGTCGACTGACTCCTGTAGAGATCGTTCGACTTGTCCGTCCGAACCTCCAGTGCACCAGACGGTGATGTCGTCAGCGTAAATGGCGCTTCGGATACCGCCTAGATGTTCTAGCACGGTCGCGAGCTTGCACGTGACAATATTGAAAAGAAGCGGTGAAACAACCGAACCCTGTGGCGTGCCAACGGGACCAAGCTCGTAAAGCTCTGATTTGAGATCGCCGAGTTTGATGGTGGCCTTCCTATCTTTAAGGAAGGAGCTAACAAAGCTGTGAAACTTCTCTCCGAGGTTGATGCGTGAGATGGAGTCCAGAATGTGATGGTGGGTTACGTTTTCAAAGGCTTTTTTCGAGGTCAAGCCCCAGAACGGCCCTGATGTCTCTAGTATCCCGTTCTAATACGGTGTGCCTAATGAGCAGCATGACGTCCTGCGTAGACAGGTGTGGTCTAAAGCCGAACATGTTACTGGGGAACAACCCCTCGTCCTCGATGCGTTTAGAGATTCTGTCATTGATCACGTGCTCAACTACCTTCCCTAGAGAGGATGGGAGGGATATGGGTCGTAAGTTTTCTATCCCTGGGCTGCGGCCTGGTTTCGGGATGAGAATTACTGAGGCTATCTTCCATTTATCAGGGAAGACCCCAGACTCCCAAATGCAGTTCACCTCCTCAGTAATAATCTTTATCGAATTATCATCGAGATTGCGAAGCATTTTGTTCGTTATTCCGTCGGGTCCTGGAGTTGACCTTCCGTTCAGGTTGAACAACGCATTTCGTACTTCTGCTTCTTGAAAGGGTTTGTCCAGCTCAGCTGCCGGTATTCCCTGATAGTTTGGATAATCTCTGGCAGGAGTAGTGGGATCTCCGGCCAAGGGCAAATACCTCCTGGCCAACGAGTCCGCAATCTCCGTCGTGGAACCTTTATTTCTTTCTGTGTGGAGAATGTTGCCCACCGCACGACTCTGATTTGACTTGGTTTTGTCCCCATGAAGTAAATGCCTGAGGAGGTTCCATTTCCCTCCAATTCTCATCTGTCCGTCAACCATGTTGCAAACCTCGTCCTAATGCTGTTTCTCTAGCGTTTGGCAGTATTCGGCAATCTCTCGGTTCAATTCCGCGATGCGTTTGCGAAGCCTCCGATTAAGTTTTTGGGTTTTCCACCTGGAAAGTAGAGATTCTTTGGCCTCTATGAGATGAGCTAACTTGCTATCCACCCCGCAGGGGCGTCTGCGTAAGCAGGCGTTTGGTGTATTGCGACACCACGGACCCGAGCACATGGGGGTAGGCCCTTCCCGCGTCTAACAGTGCGTGGCTTAGCCGTGTCCGGGGAAAAGGGGATCCTGGGGGTTGAGCCGATGCCGGGTGCTTGGACCTTTACAGCACCTCGGCGGAGGCAACACACCTCTTTGGCCTTCGCTTCACGTAGACGGCACCCCCGGACGGACCCATCAGGGGGAAATCGGTAGTTGCCCTTTCCTGTCTCTCTCTCCCTCCAACCTTCGCCTTTCTCTCTCCCTATCAATCTTTCCTGTCCTCTCTTCATTTCCTATGACTTTCGACTTCGTGGGCAGCAAGGGTTAACCTTGTGCATTATAGCCTGCCTTGGGTATATGTATTTCGTTATAGCAGTGGCGTACAGTTGGCGTTTGCAGGACCTCTTCCTTACAGATTCTGCAGCGTCCCCTTGTTGGGCTCCATGGTGGGTGGCTGGCGCCACCGCCGAAACACATTCCACATATATGGATAACTCCTTTCCTGCACTTGCTGATCGCCGACCAAAACGGGGCCGCACCGAAGTATTTCTATGTATTGGTCACAAGACAGACATTTTTCCATGATTTCACGTGATCCATAGTGAGAAGGCAGAGAAGAACGCAAGAGCTGCATCACCTTTTCTCGTTGCGAAATGCTTGACTGAAAACATAGGACCAGGCTACAAGGCTACAAAGTTGGCAAGTGGAGATCTCCTTCTGGAACTCCGCGACAAAAAACAACATGAAAAGTTGCATACCTTAGTGTCTTTTGGCGAAATACCGATAACAGTGACCCCGCACCGCACGATGAACACCACTCGTGGTGTCGTCTCAGATGATGATCTAATCGACCTAACCGAAGCTGAACTTCTGGAAGGCAGGAAAGATGAAAATGTGATCAATGTAAAACGAATTAAGATGAGGCGAGATGGCAAAGAGATCCAAACAAAACCCATTATTCTGACATTCGGTACAAGTGTACTGCTCGAGACCATAGAGTGTGATACATAAAGATCAGAGTGAGGCCCTACATTCTGAACCCTCTCCGTTGCTTTAAGTGTCAAAGATTTGGCCACAGTTCGCAGAAATGTCATGGCCGTCTCACGTGTGCGAAATGTGCCCACGAACATGCATCCGAATCCTGTGAAAACAAACTGCAATGTGTCAACTGCGATTGCTAGCATGCCGCCTACTCGCGGTCGTGCCCGTCGTGGAAGAAAGAGAAGGAAATAGTCACAGTAAAAGTCAAACAAAACATTTCGTTTAAAGAGGCACGAAGGAAGGTGTCCTACCTGCCAAAAACCAGTTTTGCCGATGTGACGCGTCAGGGGGCAGCGCCGCAGCGGCTTCCGGCTGCTGTCCGGCCCGCGCGTAGTGAGCCGGCGGTGAAGCCTTCTGCCTCCTCGGCGGCTGCAGCTAGCCCTGCTCCGCCATCCCAGAAGGGGCCATCGACCTCCGGGCTGGTGGCCTCCAAGGTCTCGCCCCTCGAGACGAGGCCTTCACCGCGAACAAAGCGGGTGTCCAGCGTGCCGCATGAGCCGATGGACACATCTTCAAGCCAGACGGCGCAGCCAGCGCCTAAGGAGCGGCGAGAATCTCTCGACCGCTCAAAAAAAGAAAAAGCCCGCATAACAGGGCCCGACAAGGGCTCTGTAAGTTAAGTTAGTGTTTTTACACAAGACACACACCACAAACATAGTCTGCGACATGGCCACGCAGATACTACAGTGGAACATCAGAGGACTACTTCGTAACCTCGACGACATCACAGAACTCATACATAAATTTAATACAAAGGTGCTGTGTGCCCAAGAAACACACTTAAAACCTACACAGTCCCAGTTTCTAAAGCAATATGCCATTTTCTGTAAAGATCGTGACAACGCTTCTGCCTTGTGCGGAGGTGTAGCCATAGTTGTAAATAAGTCTTGCTTGCCAACAGTTTGCCCTTCACACGCCTCTCGAGGCTGTATCTGTGCGAGAAATTTTATTCAACAAGCTTATAACGATTGGCTCCATCTACATACCACCCAACCATCACCTCACTAAAACGGAATTTTACAGCCTCATCGACCAGCTCCCAGAGCCATACATTATCACTGGTGATTTTAATGCTCATCATACCCTTTGGGGAGACTCGCGATGCGACGCGAGAGGCCGACTCATTGAAAACTTCCTTGTTAACTCTGGTACGTGCCTCTACAATAAGAAGGAACCGACATATTACAATATCCATCATAGTTCATATTCATCAATAGACCTGTCAATTGGCTCTGCCTCACTTTTCCCTGGTTTAGAATTGCATTTCATTAAAAACCCATTCGGAAGTGATCATTTCCCAGTAACCCTAAACTTAGTAGCCGAACATGACTCTCTTCCCCATATCCCTCGCTGGAAACTGGCCTCAGCTGACTAGGAATGCTTTAGGGAACCCATGTACTTATCACGAGATTTTATAAATAATTTTCCTATAGATCATGCCGTATCATATTTTACTGCTTTTATCATTGACGCCGCTGAGAAGTTCATTCCTCAAACAAGTGGCACTTCATTCAAAAGACGGGTCCCCTGGTGGAATAACGATTGTAGACAGGCACGAAGGAGACAAAATAAAGCTTGGGGCAAACTACGTGAATGTCTTACGGCTGATAACCTAATAGAATTTAAACATGTTAAATCCTAGGGAAGAAGGACGCGAAGACAGGCTAAGAGGGCAAGTTGGGAGAGGTTTCTCTCAGGTATCAATTCGTATACTCAAGAGGCAAAAGTATGGGACTGGCTAATGAGGCTAAAGGGAAAAGAAATTCATCCGTTGCCGCTAGTGAATGACGAAGCGAACAGCTTGGAAGACTAAGCTGACGCTCTTGGCGAACACTTCGATCGAGTGTCTAGTTCAAATAATTATTCCGAGGCATTCCTAAAGTACAAACAAATCGCAGAACGCAAGGCTATTGACCGCAAATGCAGACAGAACGAACCCTATAACATGCCTTTTAACATCGCCGAATTGAGAGCCTCCTTGACTGTATGTCGGAGCTCTGCACATGGACCCGACAGGATCATGTACGACATGATTAAACACGTTCTCAATGATACTCAAATAATGCTACTCGCACTTTTCAATGCTATATGGGCTGCCGGGTACCTACCTACAAGTCTTTAGGCATCATACTTGACTCCAATCTAACGTTCATTCCGCACATCAAACACATCAAAGCAAAATGCCTAAAAACAATGAACCCAATGAAGATTATATCTCACACAACATGGGGCAGCGACAGGAAGTGTCTATTGAACCTTTATAAGAGTCTGATTCGTTCACGACTAGATTATGGGGCTATAGTGTATCATTCTGCCGCCCCAAGCGCACTAAAGATGCTAGATTCCGTTCACCATCTAGGTATTCGCCTGGCCACCGGCGCTTTCAGAACAAGCCCTATTCAAAGCTTATACGTAGAATCGAATGAGTGGTCACTCCATCTGCAGAGAACATACATCAGCTTCACGTATTTCCTCAAGGTCCACTCTAATCATGAACATCCGTGTTATAAAACTGTTAACGATTTGTCATGTACTACACTTTTTCATAACCGACCCTCTGTGAGACGTCCTTTCTCACTGCGCGTGAGGGAGCTTGGCGAAGAGATAGATGTCCCACTTCTTGAACACTGTGTAATGCCTCCAGGTAAGCTATTACCCCCCTGGGAGTGGCAGGTGATAGAATGTGATATATCCTTTGTAGAGGTCACAAAGCACGCTCCTGATCTCGAAATCGCAATGCATTTCCGCGAACTCCGATCGAAATACAATCATTAAATTGCAGTTATTCCACGTTCATTTTGCGTCGAAGCCATCGACTTGCAAGGGTAGGAATGGAGCCGTTGCAAGCTTCGACACGCCGGCAAAATACCGCCTTATGCGAAATTTCAAACAGCTGATTCGTTCACTTTCAACGACAGTCGCCGCAGTAACAAGGTGACCTTAGCAATTCGGCCGCACCTGTCGCATTCCGACGGAAATGCAAAGTACGCTTGCGTCGTTCTTTCAGTGCGCGTTAAATAACTCCTGGTGGCCACGATGAATCCGTAGCTCTCTATTATTGCGGCCCTCGTAATCCCCAGCAGTTTCGGGACGCTAAGCCCCATAATATAAATTCTTTAACGATGCCTCGATATCTTACTTCCCTTCGTTCCTTTAAGCTAGACGGCACTGCAGGTATGGCCACGGTAGCTCGTTGCAACGTCGCGTGCATGCGCCTGGCAGGTGACGAGGTGAAAACAAGCTAGCGTGTGCAAAGCAGTGAAGCTTCCGATATTTACAATGCTGTTACGCTAGGCTCACGGCCGGAGATACCGACGCGCCTTGCTGATTCAAAATAAACACTGAATCATTTCGGACAGGGCATCCCTGTTGAGGCCAGCGGAGGTGAATGGAAATATTTGTCGATTCAACAAACTTAGACGGGCCGTTAATATCCCGCCCGCTTATTCGACGTCTCAGAATATCGGAGCCGTATTGTCGTTATACCGTCGAGGCAACGCAACAGCGCGGATCAGTTTTAACTGAACCTTCTGAACGAGGTTGAAAGTTTCTCAGACAAAGCCGAGCTTCCGGTTAAACAGTGACTGCAGTCGCATCATGGCGAATAAAGAGAAAATATTAAACAACTACATTTGCCTGGCAAAGCAGTTTTTCTTTTTGTGCAGCCCCCATGCTCCGTAATCCAACCCCATGTAGCCTTTCCGCCCCACATGACAGCTGTTGAAAGCGCTATTTGTATACTGATACTCATTTAAATACATCTACTGTCACCAACCACCTAAGCATAGGTAACAGCTACACAAACTATGTGTATATCACGCACGATCGCCGATGGTCAACGATCGACATAAAAGGACAGCCTCGGAAACACAAATGTATCTGCAAATAGCTGTTCGAGTCCTCCGCGACGGCGTAGTGATGTGGAGTTGTGGTTAGCGTGTTTGGTTCTCATGCGGTGTACCCGGGTTCGATTCCCAGTGTTCTCATGTTTATGTGATGTGCGTTACCACTCTTGTATTGTGTTTTATCAATTTCCTATAATGTGGTTCTATGAAATGTCTATCAAACAGCGCGCAAAACCACTGTGGACGGCACCTGTCTTTAAAAAAATTATTTTTTCGTAAAATAATACCCACTGGACCGCATAATCTTGAGCCGCATAAGATTTGAGCCGCTTAGTAAGCCGGACAGATTTCATCTGAAATACCGCATAAAAATTTGGGGTTATGCGTGACGCCCACCAAGCGGCCCTACTATGGGCCGTTTGAATGCAGGCCGCATAAGCAAGAGCCGCATAAGCAGTAGGCCGCTTACAGTGAGCCACTTATAAGCGTCGAAATTTTGATCTACTTTCCGCCCCATATGCGTTGTTTTAAGCTGGTATTTGCTAAGAGTGTACCAATCATCCCCAGAATTTTCCGTAATTTATTGATTACTGATCAATTATTGATTAGCAATTGATTGACTATCTATTGGCGATCGGAAGGTATTGGCCACGTATTTGGGCTAGACTAAGCACTACCAAGTCGTCCCCAGCTTTTCCCAGAATTTATTGACTATTGATCGATTATTGGTTACCCATTGATTGGCAATCGCAAGGTATTGGTCGCGTATTTGGGCTAGGCTAAGCACTACCATTAGCTTGCTTTCAGTATTGTATAAAATATTCACCAAGATAATTTCCGATAGAATCAGGACAACACTTGACTTCAGTCAACCAAGAGAACAGGCTGGCTTCAGGAAGGGATATTCTACGATGGACCATATCCATGCCATCAATCAGATAATCGAGAAATCTGCGGAGTACAATCAACCTCTCTATATGGCTTTCATAGATTATGAAAAGGCATTCGATTCAGTAGAGATATCAGCAGTCATAGAGGCATTGCGTAATCAAGGAGTGGAGGAGGCATACGTGAATATCTTGGCAAATATCTACAAGGATTCCACAGCTACCTTGGTTCTCCACAAGAAAAGTAGAAAGATACCTATCAAGAAAGGGGTCAGGCAAGGAGACACAATCTCTCCAATGCTATTTACTGCATGCTTAGAAGAAGTATTCAAGCTCTTAGAATGGGAAGGATTAGGAGTGAGGATCGATGGCGAATATCTCAGCAACCTTCGGTTTGCAGATGACATTGTCCTATTGAGCAACAAGGGAGAGGAATTACAACAAATGATTGAGGACCTTCATCGAGAAAGTGCAAGAATTGGGTTGAAGATGAATATGCAGAAGACAAAGATAATGTTCAATAGCCTGGCAAGAGAACAAGAATTCAGGATCGCCAGTCAGCCTCTAGAATCTGTAAAGGAATATGTTTATCTAGGTCAATTACTCACAGGGGACCCTGATCATGAGAAAGAAATTTACAGAAGAATAAAATTAGGTTGGAGTGCATACGGCAGGCATTGCCAAATCCTGACTGGAAGCTTACCACTGTCGTTGAAAAGAAAAGTGTACCATCATTGCATTCTACCGGTGCTAACATATGGGGCAGAAACTTGGAGGTTAACAAAGAAGCTCGAGAACAAGTTAAGGACCGCACAAAGAGCGATAGAACGAAAAATCTTAGGAGTAACGTTAAGAGACAGGAAGAGAGCGGTGTGGATGAGAGAACAAACGGGGGTAGACGATATTCTAGTTGACATTAAGCGGAAGAAATGGAGCTGGGCAGGCCATGTAATGCGTAAGATGGATAACCGGTGGACCATTAGGGTTACAGAATGGATACCAAGAGAAGGGAAGCGCAGTCGAGGACGGCAGAAAGTCAGCTGGGATGATGAGGTTAGGAAATTCGCAGGCGCAAGTTGGAATACGCTAGCGCAAGACAGGGGTAATTGGAGATCGCAGGGAGAGGCCTTTGTCCTGCAGTGGACATAAATATAGGCTGATGATGATGATGATGATGAAGCACTACCAAGTCAGCCCCAGCATTTCCCGGAATTCATTGATATTTCATAAATTATCGATTTGCTATTGATTGGCTATCGATGACTGTCCAAGCTTAAGTAGTCCCAGCCATGCTTAGCTAGACTTAACCAGGGTCAGCTTCGCTAGTTCACAGGGGTATGTGCCATTGCACTTGGACCCTTTCTTCACTACCGCCAGGATCGCCCACATTTTTTGTCCGCGACGTACGGACTAGCGGGCGGTTTAAACAGCTCCGCTCTTAAAAATCAACACCACTTCCACTCCGTGAAGGTGATCGAACAGCGATGCTGTGCATTCGCGGATGCTTGGCTCCATCGTGCGAAGAGCGCGCGGCGCAATGACCTTATAGTGCTTATACTCCCTAGGAACAAGCCGCCCGACGTGAGCGCCAGGGAGAGCTTGCTCACACCGTGAGGAACGCGCTAAGAACGCCTTCGCTCCTGGATGCCGACTTTTATACCCGGTGCCTCTCGTTCTCCTCCCCGGCGCGCACTCCGAATGATCGGCTCCTCTCTTACTGGTGAGCGGGTCACGTGACCTCTCCGGCTCTGCTCCTGCGTGACGGCGCCGTCAACTACGGCGCACGCTCGACTAAGGACAGCTCCGCTGTTGAAAAATAAAATAAAAAAAGAAGCTTCGTGTGGCAAAAAGAAAAACGGTTGTGATGGCGTTTGGCTCAGTTGATACAATATATCTGCAAAATAAATGTATAATTGGTCAAGTTAACACATGTAATCAATGTAATAGTGTAATAGCAGATGATTGGTAGCGATAGGTGGACATGCGTGAGCTAGCTAAATAATTGAGCAAAAGCGAAGTAGCAGTCGAGCCAAAGAATGCTTACGCATTAGTCTTGTACAACTTAAGAAGACAGGAGAGGCCCCGCCCAGATGACCGAAGCGCAGCAGCCGATTTCCACCGCGACTAAAGAAATAGTCCCGCTGACGCGACTCGCCCCGGCTTGTAGCGCGGGCTGCCATGTTCTAGGTCGGCTGGGACACCGTCCGTCCGGCTCATGACGCAAGTCTTTAGGGCGCGCCCATTGGTCGAGGCTCGTATGCATCCGCCTTTGAGGAGGGCAAATGCCGCTGCCTTTTAAAGTTGTACCCGACTATAGACAATTCTCAGAATATATGTAGCATTTTTTTTTCACTGCGTGAGTAGCGGCACTCATCCGCCTTTGAGGGGGGCAAATGCCGCTGCCTTCTAAAGTCGGACCCGACTAGAGACAATTCTCAGAATTTATGTAGCATTTTTTTTTCACTGCGTGAGTAGCAGTACTCACTCTTGCCGACCTTCCGGGGTTGATGCCCTTAGTTTAGAGGTTAGGGACGCCATGCTGGCGGATGAGTGAACTATTTGATCCTCGATGAACGCCGTGCATCGCGAAGGGCTGGCAACACACGCAGTCCTTGTGCAGCAGCGGTTCATGAACTTTACCACACATACTCATTCCGTTACTTAAATGCCAGTCACTACGTTTACAGCTAACTACTGCATACGTCTTCTTTCTACCGTTACACATTTTGCAGCATGAATGAAATACATGCATTTGCAAATACGTGCAAATAGTGCATTTCCGAAAGCTGATCGAACAGTGACAATGTTGAAGCGGTAATAGTATCGTATTCTCGCTTTCACGTGAAGCAAAGTGCGATAGATGTATGTATGCGTGCTATGAGCATCTCCTGTGAAACGGAGTGGTTTCGCGCCATCTGGTTTCTCTAAAACAAACTACTCCGCGAAAAGGGTCTATATCACTGTAAAATAATTTACACCCCTAAGGGTTTTGTTGAGTGCCTATATCTAACCACCCTTGAAAAAGCTGGTTTTTATAGGGAATTACACCCTTATGATGGTTCTTCTAATTCATGTATTCATCTCATGTTTTCAAGCCGCAATGTACAAGTCCTGTCGGGTGTAAGGGTGTGATGACCATTTTAATCACCCTCGCTAAAAGGGTGTTGAAATATAGTGTGCTGTAGCAGGTACATATGTACTTCATTGTATGTTTCCTAAGTCTGCTGTCAGGCCAACCCACAGGAATGTTATGTACAGTGTGCATATTATAGGTAAAGTGTTTCCAAATGCAGGGCCTAACAACTTTGGGAGAAAACATGTAATCACATGTGAGTGTCTTGCTTGAAATGGTCACATTTACCACAAATACAGAAACATTGACTGCATGGAGGGCCATTTATTGTAGCCTCCTGTACAATTTTAGATCTTGTACTAAGCCTTGTATGTGGTGACGAATCTTCCGGTCATGCCACGTTGAAGAACACTCGCATCCAAAACCATGTTTCTGGGCACAGGTGAGGCTAGTGATGCCTTTGTGTAGTTCATTCCAATGTGAAAGAACGAGCCATCATAGATGAAGCCATTTCTTCATTTATCACTCGAGCCGTCTGCTTCTTTTCTACCTGCAATATGATTTGTTGCAGTTTGATGTCAGGAAAAGTACATGTTACATGACAAGTAGGGCTTCTCTGCATGATTAACTTTAATATTTCATGTTCCCGTGAAGACAAGAATATGAAAAAATACATCCACAGATAGTGCTTACTTCCAAAAAAGTCTTATATGGAAACCATAAAGCATTTAATAATGCCACATCATAAATATAGGAGACACAGGCCAGATGATTATATTACAGCAATAGCGCTGGACAGTGTTTTTTTTACATGTGAACCAAAAGTACAGTTTAGCATGTACACAAATAAACATGCTCGTTTTCAGCTCAATCAATCGCATACAAATACATCAATCCTTTATTGCGCAATAAGGTTACATGAGAAGCCACGTCAGCTCATTGCAACTTTTTTCCAACAAGGAAGTCTTATTTAACACCACAGCAAAAAAGAGTATGTGAAAAGCAATTTTATAGGAAACTAAGTTAACGAAAACAAGCCAAGACAGTACTATCCTCAAAGTGTAAGAATCTATATGAAACAATAGGGCTCAGATGGTCCTTGCTGCTTTTGTTGCTTTCTGTCATAGTGATGTTAGGTTTTTAAATTATTTTCAGAGATGTGCTCTTGATCATTTGGTTGTGATGCTGGTTGTCCTGCAAATGCTTATCAAGCATGGTTCCTATAAAAGCATGTTACACAAAAACGTTAGTTGAAAGCATTACTTTGAGTATAACTTGAAGCAGCGCGAAGAAAACGAGGACAAGAATCGAAAACAAACACAACAGGACGAGTGCTGTACTGCAAACTGGAAATTTTATTGCAGGAACAACTAGCTCTATAACATGTCAAAAAACACGAAAAAAAAGAAAAGAAAGAGGTTGAAAGGCAAGTAGACTGCATACAAGTAGACGTGCTTATCTAGAAAATTTATCTAAAGTTTTCTTACACTGAGTGACGCTGCCCTTCACATTTAACTCCTGTTTTGGTGATGTAGTAACCTTATACAATCTCCTTTTAGGGGCGAAGCTCCTTAGGGCGTGGGTCTGTCCTTCATCCTATGTAGTATGTAGCCACCTGTAGCTTTATGAAGTGTTCACTGGATGGCGTAAGTGGTATACCCACCTGTAGTTTTATGAAGTGTTCACTAGATGGCGTAAGTGTCGATCTTTCTATATATAAGTGTATATAATGTCACTAGATGGCACTAGTTTTTCGTATAGTTGATGAGAAAACCTACAATGTAGTGCGACGGGTTACCGCTAGGGGTGTTATAATAAAAGGTGCTCGCTCTTGGCGCGCTTTCTCTTTCGCTCGGAGTCGCCGGATGGAAGACAAGGCTGCGGAGCGGAGAGCGCGGAAGGCGGCGGCAGCTCGCTACAATGCAGTGCGACGGGTTACCGCTAGGGGGTGTTATAATGAAAGGTGCTCGCTCTTGGCGCGCTTTCTGATTCGCTCGGATTCGCCGGATGGAAGACAAGGCTGCGGAGCGGAGCGGCTGCGCGCTCGCAGGCAGAATCCCGCGGTGAGAGCCCGCGAAGCCGCGGCTTCACGACAGGCAGTGCGGCGGCGGCGCGAAGACCCCGTAGTGCGAGAACGAGAGGCAGAAGCGGCACGGCTGCGGCGCGATGACTCAGGCGTTCGCGAACGCGAAGCAGCGGCGTTATTCAACCGTTATCCCTTCATTTCACGTACCACAAAGCCGTGATAATGAAGGGACTCCGCAAACCAAGCATCTAAGAAGAAGCACCTAAGAAAATAAAACACGTTGTATATATACACACAGTGTTTCTCACGTGTTTACTTGATCATATACTGGGCGAATTACTCGGAGTATTCACGGTTTACCGATGATCCCTCCGGAGCTTCACCCCATCATCATTCACCTCGTGGATATGCTGTGATTTTTTTTTTGCTCTTTGCATGCTTCGGAAACCTAGTGACCCCGAATAATGTGGTACATGTGCATTTATTGCAATGCGTAGCTAAATGAATACCTTTCCTGTATGTTACATTGTTTTTATGCTGCCTAGCTCTATCATTAAAACATTGCTCGGTTTGTCCTACGTACAGTCGTCCGCATTTTAACGGTATCTTGTAAATGACATGAGAGGTGCACTGCTCGTGTTTCCAATTTTTTCATAGCATCACATAGCATCAAGAGTTTGCAGGAAGCGGAAAACACTAGCTTGATTTGGTGTCTGTTGGTTACTTTCTTGAGAATATGGGATAACTGAACATATACTATTACGTGAAAAGGTCTCTCTTCTTTTTCCTGCATTTCGATTTTAATCTCAAGCGCTTTATTTTTTGCAAGAGTGTTTCACACACAGCTTTGATGACAAAATATGGGTAGCCGGCTGTTTTAACGCGTTCTATCTGCTGTAAGAGGCTATTTTTCATTCAGTGCTCACAGGACTTGTTCATTGCGGCTTGAATACATGAGATGGCTATTCCCCTTTTCATGAGTTTGGAATGGGCACTGTCAGAGGGAAGCAAGCCTTTCTTTGACCTGGGTTGGTAAGTGCAGCAAGCATGTTGATTTGATGCAAATTAAATATGAATATTCAAGAACTGAATGCTATATCATTTGGCCTTTTCAAAGGTGAACTCTAGTCCCCCACCGTATATACTAAAAATTCTCAGAATATTTTTACTTCTTCGTCAAATCAATAGCTTTAGAACCAAGTAGTCGTCCACGTAGTGGTAAATGTGAGTAACTGGGGAGTCAACTAAAGTGGTGCAAATCCGTTTGTCAATGCTAGATAAAATATATTTTATATATATATCGTTACATGTGCATTTTCTGTACATACCAATGTATTCAATATGTTTGTACCACCCTGCTAAAATCACCGCATGGTGATTGCAGTATTCATAAAATAAAATAAATAAAATATGAATATAGCGATATATCTTTATTTCGCAGTTTACCTTTGAAAAGGCCAACTAATATAGCATTCAGTTCTTGAATATTCATATGTCATTTGCATTAAATCAACATGCTTGCTGCAACTTATCAACCCAGGTCGAAGAAAGTCTTGCTTCCCTATGACAGTGCCCATTCAAAACTAGTGAAAAGGGGAATATCCATCTCATGTATTCAAGCCGCAATGAACAAGTCCTGTGAGCACTGAATAAAAAATAGCCTCTTACAGCAGATAGAACGCCAAAACAGCTGGCTAAGCATATTTCAAAATCAAAGCTGTGTGTGAAACACTCCTGCAAATAATAAAGCTCTGGAGAATAAAATTGAAATGCAGGAAAAAAAAGAGACATTTTCACGTAATACCATATGTTCCCAAGTTATCCCATAAGCTTAAGAAAGTGACCAACAGGCACCAAATTAAGCTAGTGTTTTCCTCTCACTGCAAACTCATCAAGCTATGCGATGCTATGAAAAATTGGAAACGCCAGAAATGCACCCCCAATCACAATTAAAATTCACCAAGTGCACCTCTCACTTCGTTAACAAGATACCGTTAAAATGCAGACGAGTGTACATAGGACAAACCGGACAATGTTTTAATGATGGAGCTAGGCAGCATAAAAACAATGTCAAAACAGGCATGGTGTCCATTTAGCTGCGCATTGCAATAAATGCACAAGTACCCCATTGTTCGGTGACGCTAGGTTTCTGAAACATGCAAAGAGCAAAACAGAAAGAAAAAGTAGAAGTTTACTACATCACCATAGCAGGAGATAAATGTGTAAGTGCAGCATCACTCAGTGTAACAAAACTTAAGATCAATTTTCTAGATAAGCACCTCCACTTGTAGGCAGTACGCAGGCCTTTCAACCTTTTTTGGGGGTGTTTTTTTGACAAGTTATAGAGCTGGTTGTTTCTCCAATAAAATTTCCAGTTTGCCGTACAGCGCTCGTCGTGCTGTGCTTGTTTTCGATTCTTGTCCTCGTCTTGTTCGCGCTGCTTCAAGTTAGACTCACGATGAACCAACTCACCCGAATCAAGTTGTCATTACTTTGTTTTCTCTGTTTCTCTGTTCTCTTTACGCAAAGCATCAATAAGCTGACTTGCATTTTGTTCTTAATCCCTGACCAACACAGTGGTTGGTAACAAACCCCTTTGTCATAACTATTCGGCATCTCTACTTAAAAGCAGCCCTGCCTACACCTTCTGACATCATCTTATGGACATATCCACTAAGCAAGCACGTAATCCAGCTGGTAATTTTGTTACTGAGATTTTCACTATCGACCTTACGAGCAAGAACTGTTTAGCATCTTATCATTTAGATGCTTTCAGCAGGAACAAAATAAATATATCACGCTTAACAGAAGTTTAGCTATTTTAACCAAAGCACAGTTAAAACCTTTGATGTATGAAGCTCAGTTAAGTTTGTCATCCTGTGCTTTCAATTGCTCTTCCTGGTTATCTAATTTTGAGTTATGTATAGATGAAATTTTCTAATGGCCAACTTGTCCGGTCTGCGTAATGCAGAAAACTGCTAGTGCACTTCTCAGAGTTGTTATGGCATTCTGAAATGTGATGATTAAGCTGCTGGCTGTTTAGAAAAATAATGGCATTCTAAAAGACACAGTGTGAATTTAAAAGACGTGTTTCAGTGAGCCTTATTGCATCAGCCAATGGCCAGCGTAGCTAGCCTGATTATCTTGGAAATCTTTTGTAGCTTATGAGCGTACACTGTAAAAAAAATTTCTTCAGTTTACGGTGAAAGTTGAAGGTAAAACGTTGCCGGACACTTTTCCGTAAATGAAAAACAGCGTTTCCGTCAAACGGATAGTCTGTAAAATTTTTTTCCGTTAAATGGAAAACGGAGAGTTCCGTCAAATGGAAAACGGTGATTTCCGTAGAATGGACAACGGAGAGTTCCGTCGAATGGAAAACGGTGATTTCCGTCGAATGGAAAATGGTTATTTCCGTAGTTGTGATCACGGAATTGTCTGTATTTTCCAAATACAAAACGGTGAGCTCCGTAGAACGGAAATTCTGTAAATTGAGCACCGTACTTTCCTAATTAAAAACGGACAAACCGTAGTGAGGAAAGGTATGCACATAAAACACACAAAAAAACAGAAAGGAAGACAGAAACACCTTTTTTTTGTTCTTCTTGTGTCCATGTCTTCTATGCTTGCGTGCCTGTACCATGAATCTGTACGAACTTCTTCAGCTTTATCTTCCTTCGTATCAACAGGTGCAAAATTTGTTTTGTAAATGATGATGCGGGTGTATATCTCCAGCAAATGAGAAAATTGTTTGTTTCATTGATATAAGTTATACCAAGTTGTACATTACAACATGGCTAACTCACATCAGATATAGCTTGAAATGGGGCAGAAATCAATGCACATAAGTGGACATACACCACACTGAAAATGCTGTGTTTGCACGTTTCCTCCTTGTGTAACTGTCTTCTACACTGCTTCATCTTCGTGTCAGTGTTGCCATGTTGCATTTGAGTTCTGTACATGACGTGTACAAAGCACACATACAAATTTGTGCCCAAAAGCAACAAGCCACCTGAATCTGAACGACACTGCGTGTTTATTGTGCTTTACTGAAAAAAACTTGCAAGATAAGACACTAGAAATGGGCTGACTAGAAGGATTGGTTGAGAATCGGAATGACTGGTTGCTTGCAGATGCCTCCTGCCTTTGCCTGAAAAGGAAAAAAAAACAATCAATTAAGACTCTCTATTAGTAGTAAAATCTCGTTACAAGAGACACTCGGTTATGAGAGACATTTCAAAATGGTTTGGTTGGTTTTCCTATGTTCGCCATGTTAACAACATTGCATACAAGAGACATGGTTACAAGAGACACTCGGTTACTAAGGACAACTTTTTTTATGTCCCTAGAGCAAATTCTTCACTATTTATAAGACACAACCCAGACACGCTCACGTAATGCGGCTAACGTCGTACTAACCGGTACACGCTGCAATTTTCACTCCCTTGGCTCTATTTTGTTTCGTTCCGCAGCCGGCTGTCATTCCTCACATGGTTGAGACTACCAATTTCACTGAATTTTCTGCCATTATGCTTCTATAATCGTCGCGCTCCCACACCGACTCTGTGACAGAGTACCATTGAGTTGGATTTCTGTCACAGCGTATACGGTGCTGGTCGCTTTGTATGCCAGTAATCAAACTCCGGAGCCATAGCCATGTTTCCATGAGACAGCTCTGTTCGCATCAAAGATGAGTTTAAACACACTTTGGTGCTCATGTATAATAAAGTGGTCTAGTCCGACTCCTCAGTGTTTTTAGAATTTTGGTTACAAGAGACCTTGGTTACAAGAGACATGTTTCCCGAGTCCCTTGGGTGCCTCTTGTAACAAGGTTTACTGTACCACCATCATCACCGTTTTTAGTCAGATACATCAACAATAAATGATTTCCAAGTCACAAATGTAACTACCAGTGCTCTAAAAAAATGTAATACTCTGCCTTGTTGGTATATGTTCCTAGCCTTATAACACGAAAAACTTCAGATGAAATCTACCCAACTTATTTGATGGCTCACTTGGAACAGGCAAAACTCTCACGTGCACATTGACAGTCAGAGATTACATTTTCTGCATGTAGTAGGTAGAGCTACCACGACCCCCACCATACTGCGGACCATGGCTTTCAACTTTCACTGCTCTAATAGAAAACCTTGCAGATTCCACTGTTTTCCCAAAACAATGAAGCACTCTTAAAACGAGCTCAAACCACTCATGTTGTACAATTCCGATGCAAAACAACCAAGCCAGAGGTACTGTCCAGATGACCAGCTTATAAATTAGCAACAATATGAAGAAAGCATGCCTTGCAATACAACATGTGTGCCTTTCAGCCTCTTTCAGATTTGGTTGATTTTTGTCATGAAAGTATCAATGTGCAATATACTTTTTACTTAAGCAATGATAATTGAAAGTTATGGTCGTCAGTGCGTCAACATACTATCTCCACCCCCTTAAAAAGTTATAATTATAGACACACCACCCAAGGTCAATCCACATAATCGCTGTGTTCCCCCCAAAATTTGCCATTTTGTCAGTCTGTGCTTTTTGAAGTAACCTGTAGCACTTTCGCGACGTAAATGAACCTGCAACAAGTACACATGGACCCCATATGTGGCAGCTACAGGCAGTACCGTTTATTCTGTCCATTCCTTGACTGGCAACCCCAGAACCAAACAAATAATGCAACATGTCGTTCCAGACAGTATTACTTGGGTGACGTGCTTAATTTGGGAATTCCGCCTCTCCTAAAGAAATTTTAAAGTAAAGCTCAAACTAAAGCAATGTCCAAATATGAGTGCTTCTCGTGGATTTTGAGAGTCAACGAGGGCAGAGCTATTTGCCCAAATGTCTGCGACTTCAATGGCAACAGGATGGCCAAATTCCGTGCTGTTAATAGATGCAGAGAAAAACACACTGAACTTAAAACATGTGCAATGATGTGTTTTCAAAGTTTTACTTTATATCGTAACAGGGATACTCGGTGGTAATTAGTTGGAATTATTCCCGCGTTTGAGAAAAAAATGACGTCACGTCTGTTTTTAACGGATATAGCGTCACATTATTTTTTCTTCCGCCGGAAGTGTTCCTTCCTCACACAGATGGCGCTAAGCCCCATGAACCACCGATGAACCGCCATGTTTTGAACGTACGGGCTTCTATGGAAGCTTCGCCACCAGGTGTATTTACCTTGGAATATGTCTGCTTCCAATTGGATTAAACTGTCTTTTTTTCTGTGACTTCTTTTTTGAGGTGCCTCTAATTCTAGGTGTAGAGAAATGAGCCCGAGGGTCCCTAATGCATGTTCTTTGACGTATTTTGCGTCTTTCATTAGAAATCAAGCTATAAGACCCAACAATTTAGGTGTTGCGTGGTGAGGTGAAAGAGCACAAGAACAATAAAAAAGTTGGTTGTTTGTACCTGTTTATTCTAAAATAAGCATCATTACTCTTAACGCAGGAAAATATCAACACAATACTACCATTATTAAGGCCAGTTGAAAAGAAACAAAACAACTGTATGGATTGAATTTGACAACATATTTGTAATTGAATATCAGATGTTAACGACAGAACAAAATGAATATATGCCCCGAGCAATTGTGACTTCGGCTGAAAGGTAATCGGTGCCAGTAATACAGTACGTTTTCTATATGCTCACATTTCAATTTGCACCCTACTTTCTACATGGTAGATATTGTTAAATTTCGAACACTGCTCAAATAATCTTGAAAGGCCAGGACCAATTTTTCATGCTGCTCAATGCTGCTGTAAGCATAAGTTATTTGACTTTATTTATTTTACCCTTAAGGCTACGTTTCAAAACAGCGTCAATAATAAGGCTACAACTTATCAACTTTATATTAGCTCAATACAATTTCAACAAAAATTCTGATATTTATTTTCAACATTTGTCAAGAAATTCCGCATTTTTGCAATAAACTCTGAACATTTGCCCAAAAGAACTTATTTACATTAACGCACACTTTTTAATCGTATCTCAAGGAAAATATTAGTAAGGTAATACACAAATATCTAATTAGAAGTAGCATCTTTCATCTGAGTGAAGAATTACGTACTAACCTTCCTAAGAGGCCAGGTATACATGTTGTAGCCTCTTCCAAGCGCACCTACGCTTGTGATAAAACGCACCACATTATTACAAAACGATTGCTCATAGATTTCGCAGTGCGCGAGGTAAATGCAGTCGCGTCTTGCACATCCGCAATCTCATAAACGTTTATTTCCCTCTCTAGACCCTGTGCCTTCATAATTGTTGACTGGCCAGAATACACCTCAATCATCTCCGTTGTTTTGCACATCAATGTGGCTTGTTTCACACCGGAAAATAACTGTGATTCGAAATCGTCAGAATAATGTATGGTTCTTAATTGATTATTCTTTGTTACGGTTTATTGAAAAGCTGATTTAACATGTTCAGGGATTCCCACCTGTCTTGATCGAAATCTTATAATATTACGAGGTGCTGAACTCTAATTATCTAGTGAAGATGTTTACGAGTCAATCTGAACAAAACCTGCTGTAGTCTTTGTGAGGCGGTGAGATAACAGATTGCAAAAATAGGTATTGATATTCCACTAAATGCTTATTTATCAGTATTCCATCCCAGACAATGTTCAGGAAGAGTTGACCTACGAGTTTCCACGCACCGCCACGGCAGCGCTCTCAAACGAATGCAGTATGAAAGGAATCGCCTCATTTGCATAGCCAGCCCCGATGGCTTGTCGCTTTTCTTGTGGTTTGGAGTTAGGTGCCCGGTCATGCTGCAACCAGCTCAATATAGTACACGCCAGTACATGCGATCTAAAAATTAGGTTCTGCGGTTCTACTTGCCAGAACCACGCTCTACTTCGGGACTGCAGGCTAATTTTCTACAGCTGGGTTGCCTTGTGCGTCAAATCTGCGATGCGATGAGTTTCGTACAGAAGCCGGTGGAGAAATCTGGCGTTGAGTTCGGGCAATCACTCCCGGTGGGCCCTTGATGTAGGCCATATTCTTTGCACTTAGGAAGTTCGAGAGTATTTCCATTGCTTCGTGATGACGGAATGTTATGTGATCATTTTGTCACATTAATGAACCCCAGGTGGTCAAAACTAATCCGGAGCCCTCCACTACGGCGTGCCTCATAATCAGAACAGGTTTTGGCACGTAAAACCCCAGAAAGAAGAAGAATTTTGTCACATTGTGGGAATTATAATGTAGCCGAAAGAAGCAGCACACAATGTTTAACGCGTTGGAAGTGTGTCGGGGGAGTGCTTGTCATGGCCCCATGCAACTGTCGGTAGAGAAGTCGCGGTTTTCACCAGTTGCTTCAGTGCTAGGCAATTATTCATACATGGCACTCTCATTGCATCAAAAAGTCACTGTAGACTAGGCAAGGTCTTACATAAGAATTTTCAGTGTACTGCTTGTACCGCACTTCGACAAGTTCTTTTTTTAACTCCTGGGCTGAGATGGCTGTGACATCGGCCCTGCGCAGATGCCGATACTTAGATATGGTTTCGAATAAATCTGCCCAATATTTCGCGCTATTAAGAACAGCTACACTTCCACTCACCATGTTTGATAGGGCTTAACCACAAAATGCCTTATTGCGGGAGGTTTGCTTACTTGCTTATATATCTTGCGACGTCTGTCCCGGTGAACGGTTGTATTGTAGAATCAGGGCTAGAAGCATCCATAAAGATCTTCGATACAATTGCCACTGGGGCAAGCAGTGCAATTACGAATTGCATGCAGTCAGTCCACACCACGCCTCGAAGTCCTCCCTAAGGGAAAACAAAACATGAAGCTTTTGTTGGTGTAGGTACGGTGGAGGTTATCGCTTGTGGACGACGCTCGAGACTATAAAAGAGAGCCTCGCTACATTTTATTGTATAAACACTCTAACTACTTTGGAAATATATTGCGATAGTGTGATTTCTAGGCGGTGCATAAAAACCGAAAAGTTTTGGGGCTGCGTGATGAGGGCTGACCTAAGAACAGTCAAACAGTCTCGTAGCATAATATACCTGCCGCAAGGTGACAAAGACGCCATGTTTTTCTTCGCTGAAGCGTAATGTTTTAGGCTGAATTTGTTAGTAATATATATCGATGTGTTCCTTATAAGGACTAACTAAAACTTGTCCGCTGTTATTCTACCATACAGCCTTAAGTACGTTATCATAGGCGCCTATTTAGAGTGCAGCTATTAGGCACGCGTTCCTGGTGTGAGCATCGGCGTCGGCGTCCATCGTAACAGAGAGAACGAGCACTGCGAAAGATGAAAGCGAACGCCGAGCGCAACAGGAGATGAAAGAGTGCGCGCGGAGGACAGTTGAGGAGGAGCGGAGGGGAAACGTCCTGGGCATACGCCGAGTTGCTGGTGACACAGCTTCCGCAGCCGCATGGGTGATCTACTCTGCGCTTCCGAGGATGGGGGGGGGGGGGGGGGGGCAGAGTGACGTGAGGTGGGGATATCTACGCTCGCCTTGGGCGTCAGGTGCTGGCGTCAGTCTGCGGTACCAGCGTGTGTGATGATGGTCGTCATCGCCCCTTGCCCCTGCAAGGGGCGCTGGCGACCGACTACGAGTAAGGCTCGCTGTGAAGCTCCCTTGGGTAGTTGTCACCGCTGACACTGGTGGCCCGATTTCCCCGTGACGAAGCGCCGCTCTAGTTGTTGGCGAAATGAAAACACGTATAGAGCTACGCTCAATTTCGCATTAGGGAGCATCGTAATCGTCGGTGAATTTCTTTCGCAGCCTCATAAACGCATAGAAATATGCTCCTACATTGAAGTGCTCTTCAGAAAGGAATACAGTAGCGCACTGCGACGTCTTGAATAATTTATTCGTGCAGCCTAATAGAATAAAACAGTATATACAGTGACGTATTTGCACGGCTCTTGTCTGGGTATTATTGTTCAGTCTCGTAAACTTTACTTAAAGAGCAGAGAGAACTTTACGCCACTAAATTACGATACTTCCTATTGAAACGATGTTAGAAGTTCGCACTTCCGTCGTCCAGTGTGGTAGTTCGATATAGATTCTATGTGTCTGCAGTCGCCGTTCAATCCACTCCACACCCGGCGGTACACCGTCGCAGCCTGACTTTAACATAAGAGCACAAGTAAGTTACCCAAGCGGGTTAGTTCACCTCAGCCTTAAGAGGAAACTTTAGCTCCGGGGCTCTTATCTAAATAAATAGGAAAGGAAAAATTGTTTGTCTCGCCAACCACTGTACCAAATATAATGACGGTTGTTGCGTTTAAAGGAAAAAGTTAAAATCTGGTTATTGTTGGTTGAGAATGTTTAATTGAGGTCGTCACTTATTTTCTAATAATTGGCAAAAGCGCAAATTTTAGGAAAACGAAACTATCAAGTTTATACTTCTGTAGCTCACCAACGCGAAATAATATCACAACTCTGTAAACTGCACCTAATAGTACATCTAAAGCGGACAAAGTTGATGTATTTTACATGGCTTTCAAATGAACCATTAGTATGCAAGTACTAATGCAAGCACAAAACTCTTGTAAACATTGTAGCAATTTCATGTAAAATATAAATTGACACATAAAGTTTGTCCGCTTTGCCTGCTCTAATGAATGCAGTTAACAGAACTGCGACATCTATTCGTGGTGCAGAGCTACGAATGTGTAAACGTCATGCTTCTATTTTTTTCGATCTTTCCAATTTTTGAAACTTCCGGTTAAAATATTGAAGCCTCCAATCGAAAATTCGCTTCCAGCAGTCCCTAAAATTTAGCTTTCTCTATCTAATGCAAAAATGTAATTAAAATCGGCCGAATGGTTATCCAAAAAAAGCGTTTCTGCATTTTACATGTGTTTGAATAGACGGCATCGGAGTTGGGACGGAGCTTCCTCTTAACACCTCACGTCGCTAAGTTCACCTCAGTACAGCAAAGATGTAGCTGTTGAAATGCATATTAAAAGGAATAATGGCACCCTTCAAAAATGTTACTATCTTCTGTGTGCTATCGTATGTTGCACTTCTGTGGAAGAAAGACATTTTCACTGCATTTTAACATGGCTGCTGCACACAATTGTTTCTTCGTCCTCGAAACTCTGATTGTTTGCAAAAGTTGCTGTTTTCTAACGCTCGTAGCCATCTAGACGTGAAATTATTTATAGCTATATTTGAGTTAAATGAAAATAAAGTCATTGCGTTTTTTCTGGCTTCGCAGGTTTAATATGATGCAAGAAAACAATTCACAAACTTTCTGATTTTCGCCAAACAGTCCCGTGCTGGAAATACTTGTAACATTTATTCTTGCGTAATAAACTTCTATAAGCGGGGAAAACGAATGACTTGCTTTTAAAAACAGTCTTCAAAGAATGAGACGTCTCACTTACCTAAAAAAGTCTCAAGGAAGTACTTTGGATGTGTTGACATAACTTTACTCGTCGTCTCTGTAATCGTCGCTATTTCATGATATTGTAAGTACTATTAACGTACTTCGTCGTTTTCATTTGTACATAGCCACCATAATACCGGTTCTTCTACTACTTCGCGCGTGAGCTGGGGCGTTTCCTTTTTGGAATAAAAAGCGCTTGACAGCTTGGTCGGTCTCTGTCTTCTAAAGTGGTGGAGGTACAGTCAAGACTCCGACGTCTTCTCGCGTTCCCATTCTCCCCGGAGCTATGTCTATGGCTGCCCTTACAACGATGGACACTTTCAACCCCTGCTCTTCCGGCGCCTCTAACCCTACCACACAGACGACTCCGCCTGCGGTGCCTTCTTGTGTGACGAGCCCTCAACGCGATCACCCTGTCCTTGCGGTACTCCGCGGTGATGACGTCGACGATTGGATTGACAGCTACGACCGCGTGAGTTCTTGCAATCGGTGGAACGACACCCAGAAACTTAGGCACGTCGCATTCTACTTGACCAGTGTTGCATAGACGTGGTATTTCAACCATGAATCCGACATCGCGGATTGGTCCACGTTTACCACCAAGCTGCGGCAAATCTTCTCTTCCTCGTCTTCCCGTGCAGAAGTCGCCAAACAGAACCTGGGCACGCGCCTCCAAATCGGCAAGAGTCTTACACCTCATACATAGAGGATATCTTGGCTCCGTTCCGCTGTGTGAACCCTAGCATGATGAAATCCAAGCGCGTTCGACACATATTAAAAGGCATTGGGTCTGTCGCATTCAACGCCTTAATCGTGCAAAATCTGGCTTCCGTCCAAGACATCAATGCCACGTTTCAGCGCCTAGACGAGCTGCAATCTGTTCGTCCTCAACATGACAGCCGCGATCATCAGGTTCCCCAATATTCAGATCTACGTTCTCTCATCCGCACCATTATCCGCGCAGAGCTTCCATTACAAGACCTGAGGCATTCACCTGCTGCCTATGTCCCAACCCCCACCTTCGACGTTGTTAAAATCATGTCGTAAATACCATATCGTAAATATGCGAATATGCAATATTATTTTAGACAGAGCCGTGACTGGCCAGATAAAACTGAATCACTTGTCACGGATAAGCCAACTATGCAAAAACTTCAAAAATTCGGATGCGGATGTTTTCTGTGAAAACCAGCGCAAGTTTAACACGGACATACAGAAGAACCACAATGGCGAGCGCTGACTTCAAATTGATCCTTCTTATACTTATATAAATATTGTTATGGGGATGTTGGGAGTAAGACTGGATGTATTTACAATATATACACGAGTAAGGTTAGCGTGGTCAAGATGGCTGACCAGCAACAACACGCAGCAGCCAGTGTCTGCTCGATCTTCTTCTTCTCTTGCCTCCTATCCTTCCGTAACAGGACTCCCGGGTGCTGAAGCGCCGTCTCGGCGCATGTCAGACGAAGAACTACGAGAGAAGTATGGCTTCAACCGCGAAACGTGCACGATGTCAACTGGCGTCGGACTTGAGGACGGATCAAACTGTAATGGCGAGATCTCGTAATTGACGTCGTTAACTTGACGTAGGACTTCATAAGGTCCTGTGTAGCGAGAGAGAAGCTTCTGAGAGAGACCGACACGACGACATGGTGACCAGAGCACCTGGGGCGAACTTAACATCGCGATGGCGCCGATCGTACCGCTCTTTTTGTATATCCTGAGAGGCCAACAGACGAGATCGGGCGACTTGACGCGCCATGTGAGCGCGATCGATGACTTCACGAGCGTACTCAGTTGTAACACGTGGCACAGAAGGTAGGATGGTGTCAAAAGGCAATGTAGGGTCGCGACCATACAAAAGATAAAAGGGTGAATATCCTGCGGTGTCATGTCTTGACGAGTTATACGCGAAAGTGACGTAGGCCAGCGTGGCGTCCCAGTCGCGGTGATCATTGGAGACGTACATCGACATCATCTCTGTGAGTGTTCGGTTGAGACGTTCCGTGAGACCGTTCGTTTATGGGTGGTAGGCGGTGGACAGCTTATGCTCTGTGGCACAAGAGCGGAGGAGGTCGTCAACAACTCGAGACAAGAACGAGCAGGCCGCGGTCGGTAAGCAACTGTCGAGGTGCACCGTGGTGGAGGATGACGTCATGGAGGAGAAAATCTGCGACGTCAGTTGCGCAACTAGTCGGCAACGCCTTGGTTATCGCGTAGCGTGTCGCGTAATCGGTAGCGACGGCGATCCACTTATTCCCTCTAGTCGTCGTCGGAAAAGGGCCAGGCAGGTCAAGGCCTACGCGATAGAAAGGTTCAGAGGGAACTTCAATTGGATGGAGTCGGCCGACAGGTGGCAGGGGGAGGTTTTTTCCGGCGCTGACACAATTCGCAAGTTGCGACATAACGACGCACAGAGCGGTACAGTCCCGGCCATAAGAACCGGCGTCGTACGCGGTCATATGTGCGCAAAACTCCAAGGTGTCCCGCCGTTGGTGCATCGTGAAGTTGTTCGAGAACGACGGTTCGTAGATGACGAGGAAGGACAAGGAGAAACTCAGGGCCCTCATGGTTGATATTGCGGCGGTAGAGGATGCCGTCGTGCAGCACGAACATGCGGCACGGGCCGTCGGCGCAGCCAGATTGCACTCCGGCGATGATGGCCTGCAAGGACTCGTCGCGATGTTGTTCAGCGCGCATGTCGCACATGTCAGTGAAAGCCAACACGCAGGTCTCCGGATCATGTGCAACAGGATCAGGAGGATCCACGGGATGACGAGAGAGGCAGTCAGCGTCCTTGTGCAGACGTCCAGACTTGTAGATGACAATAAAAGAAAATTTCTGGAGCCGCAAAGCCCAGCGACCAAGCCGTCCCGTCGGGTCCCGGAGGGGAGACAGCCAGGAGAGGGCATGGTGGTCTGTAATGACCGAAAACGTGCGGCCGTACAAATATGGCCGGAACTTGGCGACAGCCCACACTAAAGCCAAGCACTCACGCTCGGTGATGGAGTAATTCCTCTCAGAAGGTGACAGCAGGCGGCTAGCGTAAGCTATCACGCACTCGGTACCATTCTGCTGCTGGGCGAGAACAGCACCGATGCCATGGCCGCTGGCGTCAGTGTGGACTCCGGTCGGTGCAGATGGATCAAAGTGGGCAAGTATGGGAGGGGTGGTCAGAAAGCCGATGAGAGCGGCGAACGCGTGAGCCTGCTCCGGGCCCCATGAGAAAGGCGTGTTCTTCTGTAGAAGATCTGTCAAAGGGCGAGCAACATCGGCGAAAGTAAGAACACAGGCCGACGAAGCAGCGCACGTCAGAAGCAGAACGAGGCACAGGAAAACTGCGAACGGCGCGAAGTTTATCCGGATCTGGTTGTACACCGAATGCATTAACGAGATGTCCCAACTAGAGCACTGCACGGGCTCGGGCTTACCCGAAAGCCTGAGCCCGGCCCGGCCCGTGGGCCGCGCCGGGCTCAGGCTTTCAGTGTTGGCGGGCCGGGCCGGGGGGGTAACGTAGATTATTTCCGGGCCCGGGCCGGGCCCGGGTCTCACCATAAAAGTTTTGATCGGGCTCGGGCGGGCCGCCTAACGTAGAAACGGGCCCGGGCCGGGCCCGGGCTGAAAAAATCGGCCCGTGCAGTGCTCTAGTGACTTCCGGTTGACCACCGACTTCGGTTTGTGCGAAATAAAGAAATGGTTCTTAATTCAAAATAAATCAATAAAAACAAAAACTGTGCGAAATCGATGGTTCTACTTAATGTTCATGATAGATATTACATCATATTATAAGTTCAATTACAAATTGGGTTAGTTAAGTGACAGGAATGATAAGAAAATAATTAGAAACCTCTAATAGCCGTACAACCAGGTGCGGGGAGGTTTGGCTCCATATGCGTGAGCGTTTGCTCCATATGCGTGCGCGTTCGGCTCCATGAGCGTATTGGTTTGGCTCCATGTGCGATTGTGTTGGCTCCATATGCATGGCGGTTTCTCGCCAGTTCTGTTTGCTCGCTCCTCCGAGTTCGGTTTTTCGCCCGTTCCGTTCGCCATGGAAGTAGACAACGACGACGCTGGGCCTTATGTAATGTTGTGTAGTTTACGTCGTTTACATCAAGAATTGGCCAGCATTCTCTGCGTCTGTGTCATACTTCACTTTATTAACGCAAAGTTAACTCAAGGAAAAAACAAAGTTAACGCAAACAATACGGAAGGGTACACCAACGCCGAGGTGCTAATGCCACTAGCAGACACCTAAGCCAATGATTAGGGTTGTTTCTATCATTTTAATCTTGAATAGCGTTTCGATTTACTTATCATTTGACATCCATGACACTAGGCTCTATAAGAATAAGAGAACACTGAACAGAGCTTATCACTTGGGATCACTAATTACTCTTCACAATCAGGTAGCAATGGTAGCGGGAGAAAAAGTCGGCAGATCCCACGCCCTGTGGGGATCGATGTTATGTGAAGCAGAGCGCGCGTAGCCAACCAAGTTAACGGAACGACCAGGAGAGCACAAAGATGTATGCGGCTGTTTCATGACCTACATGACACTCATGCCGTGACATTCATGTCACATGACCTATCATTTACATCTGAGCCCATTTCAGTGATTTTGAGTGTTAATAAGTTTTCGCTGAGTCGTCATTTCTGCTGAGTCGTGCTCATGACTGACTTCTACCATCATCTTTAGTGTTTCCATCACTTAGTACCCATGTCCGAACCCTTTCCAGCGACATACCAAGTGCACGAAACGACCATGAGAGCACCAAGACGAAGGCGGCTGTTTCATGACCTACATGACAGACATGTCATGATATTCATGACATGACTTATCATTTATGTTCGTCATACACACTTGTCATGCTATGCCAATTTTGTACGTTCTTCTTCTTCTTTCTGGGGTTTTACGTGCCAAAACCAGTTCTGATTATGAGGCACGCCGTAGTGGAGGGCTCCGGAATAATTTCGACCACCTGGGGTTCTTTAACGTGCACTACAACGCAAGCACACGGGCGTTTTTGCATTTCGCCTCCATTGAAATGCGGCCGCCGGGGCCGGGATTCGATCCCGCGACCTCGGGCTCAGCAGCGCAACGCCTTAGCTGACTGAGCCACCCCGGTGGGTCCAAGATAACCACCGTACCAAGATAACGAAACCACCATGTGAGCACCAAGATGTAGGCGGCTATATATATATATATATATAGATATATATACATATATATATACATATATATATGTATATATATATATATATATACTCTAATAGTGGCAATTGTTCGCCAAGAAATGATTCTCATTTAAAAAAATACTTATTCAATGGCATTTGCATCGATATCAATGACTACGTGCGCGTCTGATGGCTATCGCTACCGTACAAAACAAAGTGATTCGTGATCACTCGTGACAAATTCCTAGCATCTCCTGGTTATTAAACTTGAATTGCCATTTGACTCCCCTTTAATTGGATACCCATGACTGTATGCCGTATGAAACTACGAAAACATCGAACTGAAATTTCCTTCCTATGATTCACCAAACTCGAATCGTGACTCAGCACTTTATTTTGCCGAGTCACCTCACTTGGACAATCAAATCTCACATATTTTTGAAAGTCACTCCTCCACTCCCTAATCCTTTGATTCACTCTTGCTTCGCCCTATCACTGCTTGGTACACCTTCATTCACTCTATCTTCTTGGTTTTACTTCCATCACATTTCGTTTGCTCTACTACTCCAAATTTCCAATTTTCCCCACTCTTCATTCACCCTATAACTACTTAATTCACCTTCATTCACTCTTAATTCACTCATTTAGTTTTCATTATCTTAGCTCTCTCTGTCTCATCATTACCTTTCGTTTGACTCCATTAACCCGACTGAACATCTTTAATTGACCTTTGATTCACTCTTAATTCACCTTCATTCACTCCTAATTCATTCATTTACGTTTCATTTTCTTAGCTCACTCTGTCTCATCATCACCTTTCATTTGACTCCAATCACCCAACCGAACGCCTTATATTGACCATCAATTCACTGCTTGATTCCCCTTCATTCACTCTTAATTCACCCTTATTTGTTTTTCATTATGTTAGCTCTCTCTGTCTCATCATTACCTTTCGTTTGACTCCAATCACCCAACTGAACCCCTTTAATTGAGCATCAATTCACTACTTGATTCACCTTGATTCACTCTTAATTCACTCTCATTTACTTTTTCCTTATCTTAGCTCTCTCTGTCTCATCATTACCTTTCGTTTGACTCCAATCACCCAACTGAACCCCTTTAATTGAGCATCAATTCACTACTTGATTCACCTTGATTCACTCTTAATTCACTCTCATTTACTTTTTCCTTATTTTAGCGCTCTCTGTCTCATCATTACCTTTCGTTTGACTCCAATCACCCAACTGAACCCCTTTAATTGAGCATCAATTCACTACGTGATTCACCTTCATTTGCTCTTAATTCACTCTCATTTACTTTTCATTATCTTAGCTCTCTCTGTCCCATCGTTACCTTTCATTTGACTCCAATCACCCAACTTACCTCCTTTAATTGACCATCAATTCACTCTTAATTCACCCTCAATTCATTCTTCATTAACCTCTCCAAATACCAATTTTTTATCATTATCATCATTAACCATTATCATAATTAACTTTCAGTTATTACCCACTTTTGGGGTTTGTCGACCCATTTTACCGCTTTGTTAAGCTGATTATTAGAAAAAAATTTATTACTATTAAGGCAATTTATCAATATTTATATTCCTGATGTATTTACCTGTCGATTGATATATAATGTTATGAGGTGTGTAATTACCGTATTGAGTTATCGATTTTTATGTAGATATGTTTTACTGATGTTCTGCCTGGTTTTGGCTCCACTTCTTCAAGGTCACTTCAGAACGAGACATATAAGGCTTTGGCAAGAAACCCTCCAAAGGTTGCCTTAGTCACGTGGCAGGAAAGCTATTGATCTCTCATATGGTACTTTTATTTTGGAGGTATTAACCCCTAATCGTATCACAAAATTTCAGTTGCCCTAAAGTTCAAAAGTTCTTGAATTCCGCTATGCTTGGATTAAATTCAGTGGCGTTTGGATTATTTCGGCTGGCGTTTGGATTAAATTGAGTGGTGCTTGGATTAAATTCAATGGCGCTCGGAATAAAATGACTGGCACGTGGATTAATTTGAGTGGCGCTCGGAATAATCTGACTGGCGCTCGGATTAAATTGACTGGCTCTTGGATTAAATTGAGCGGGAAAACCTGGTAAACATTGCACGAAGATTATCGCACTACAGAGCAGGCATACAACGCGACAACTGCCATATATAATGCTGAATCACCGCAATGCAAAGTGAAAAAAATTTAAAAAACAAAGAAACAAAGCAAGGCAAGGCAACAACAATTAAACTCTGCCATCTACGATAAGCTGCAAGAGAGAGAGAGAGAAAATGAACATCTTTATTATGTAAATGCAGCTTTGGAGAGGCGTCCTCATTCTATAATGCCTTGAGCTCGGGCCGCGTCCTGGGCCCTCGCAATCAGCCGTTGCTGATCTTCGAGGTCGCAGTTGGCCAAGGCTCTCTCCCAAAGCTCGTTGGTGTGGTAAATATTCGGAGCATTGAGTGGTGCCTCTCTGCAACCTCCTACTATGTGCCTGAGGGATCCGAACTCTGCGCAGAAGTGGCATTGCGGAGAGAATTGTGTAGGGGCTTTGAGGTGATTTCTGGTTGGGTGGGGGAATGTATTGACCTGTAGAGCTCGGAGGAATCGCTCCTGCTCTCTAGGTAGTGACTTGTGTGGGGCTGTGTATGATCTGTGGGTTAGCTTGTAGTGTTGTGTGATGTCTTGGTAGGAGACTAGAGGGTGCATGTGCTCGGGTTCAGATTCCTCGGCATCGGCTCGGTGGGTCAAATCTCGAGCCACGTGGTTGGCGACCTCGTTGCGAGGAATGCCGTGATGAGCTGGCGCCCAGATGATCATGACTGATCTGGTTGGCGGCTTTTGATTGATGATCTTGAGCATAGTGGCATGAATTCTGCCTCTAGCGAAGTTCCGGCACGCCTGTTGGGAGTCGGTCACTATGACTTCTACCTCTGTTTGGGAGAGCGCGAGGGCTATGGCCGCTTCCTCAGCTTGGAGGGGATTATATCGGGTGAGCGAAATGCTGCTCCGATGTTCTTCGTTGACGTTCTTTGCTGTTGTGGCTGCGCGTCTGGGGTAAGACCCCGCATCCATGTAGGCTGTAGGGGATAAAGTCCCGTATTTCTTGTGTATGGCCCGGGCCCGGGCCTCCCTTCGCTGTGCGTGGTGCACTGGGTGCATGTTGCAAGGTAGAGGAGGTACGGTGATGTTACTCCGGATGACATGGGGTAAGCTAACAGTCTGAGGCGGCGGATGGCTGAGAGGGGCAGAGAGCCCCAGGCGTAAGAGCATGGACCTCCCCGTTTCCGTAACAGCCAACCTTGTTGGCTTGCTGGATAAATGTGCCTCGATCAGCTCCTCGGCTGTGTTGTGCACTCCTAGTCGTAGTAGGCGTTCTGTGGACGTACTGATCGGCAGGCCCATCGCCTGCTTATATGCCTTTCTGATAATTGTGTTGACTTTCGTGAATTCCGTCGCGTTGAGTAGTGCGCATAGAATAGCGTAAGTTACTCGAGACATGACGAAGGCTTGGACAAGTCGAGGCGTGTCCGCCTCCCCCATGCCTCTTGTCTTGCTTGTTATTCGCCGGATCATGTGGGTAGCTTAGGCTGTTGTATTCTTAAACTTGTTAATTAATATTGTGTTGGTGCGATCCGACTGGAAAATCATTCCCAATATCTTTACGCTCTGAGACGGAATGATGGTGTGTCCTTACAGTTGTATGTTGATAGTGGGCGAGTCGGGTGTGTGCTTCTTTCGCGGTGAGACCAGGAGTAGCTCCGACTTTTGGGGGGGCACATCTGAGGCCGCATGACTTAGTCGCTCACCACGTCTGCCGCTTCCTGCAAGCGGCTCTCCATTTCCCCGATGGGCCCTGTGGACGACCAGATGGTAATGTCATCGGCATATAGGCCATGCCGGATCCCCGGGATGTTATCGAGGAGCGGCGGAAAGCCTATGAGGGCGATATTGAAAAGGAAAGGGGATAACAATGCACCCTGTGGTGTGCCGCGCCCGTCCAGTAGAAAGGGGTTTATGCCTTGGTCCCCGACCTTAAGGCTGGCTTTTCAATCTGAGAGGAAATCTTTCATATAGGAGTTCGTCCTGGCCCACAGCCCAGCCTGTTTAGCCTTTGTAAGATTGCTGTATGCTTAACGTTATCTAACGCCCCTTTAAGATCTAAAGGGAAGATAGCCGTGGGGGAGTTGCATGTCGCTGGTACAATCACCTCCTCTTTCAGCTGAAGTAGGATGTCTTGTGTTGAGAGGTGTGGACGGGAATGCTATCATCGTTGATGGCAGTTTCCCCGAGTCCTCCAGGAGTGGTTGAAGCCGGTTGAGAACGATGTGCTCTAGGAGCTTTCCTACACACGAAGTGAGGGAGATCGGTCGTAGGTTCTCAGTGGCTGGTGGCTTGCCTGGCTTCGGTATCAGACAAACCTGGGCCACCTTCCAGTCATCGGGAAGGTTTCCTTCCCTCCATATTTTGTTGAGGTGAGCGGTAAGCTCTAGTAGCGAGGGGTTCTCAAGATTGACAAGGGCCTTATTGGTGATTTGGTCCATTCCCGGGGCTGTGTGACATCTCAAGCCCATTATCGCGGCTGTTACTTCATGTAGATGAATGTCCTCATCTAGGAGCTCGTTTGGCGTGCCGCTGTAGGGTGGCAGAGGCTCCGATGGCTGTGTGGGGAAATACTCGGCTTTGAGAGTCAAAAGAGGTCAGCCTTGTTTCCTGGAAATTGGTAGATTATTCGGGCCATATTGTGGTGGTATTCCGTTTTGCTGCTGCCCGGGTTGATTAAATACCTCAATAACTTCCACGTCTTGGAAGTACTCAGTCTTCCTCTCAAGTTGTCGAAGAGGGATAGCCAATTTTTGCGGCATAGTGTGTTAGCGTGTTCATCAGCCTCTTGTTTGAGTAGTGCGATTCGCCTCTTGAGCTTGCAATTTAATCTTTGCCTTTTCCAACGCTTCTGCAGGCTACGCCGGGCTTCCCACATTGCCTATGAACTCGCAGCTTATCAGGCTTCATGTGGTAAGCCCGATAAGCTGCAACTTCAGAGACAATGAATGGCGTGTGAACCCACACATGATGTGTTTAGAAAATACATTAAACATATGTACCACAAAATCAGTGTACAAAAATATAGAAAAGTACTTGCAATGTTAAGGGCACTAGAGAACTAGATGGTTGTGACGACAAAATGTTACAGGCAGAGCTGAAACATTGCCTGGGATATATCCTGTGAAACTCCGCAACACGCTCAAGTAGAGAGAGAGAGTTCTTTATGAAGAAAGGAAAGGTTGGCGCTGTCTTCTGAAGCACTTGAGGGAGCACGGCTCAGCGCCAACGGGGAGGGGGAGAGTGTGGGAAAAGAAGATAGGAGAGGAGACGGTGAAGGAGGAGGAGGAGAGAAAGAGAAGGCAGGGATGTTAACCAGAAATGCGTCTGGTTGGCTACCCTACTCTGGGGGACGGGAAAGAGGCAATAGAAAGATGAGATAGAGAGAGGAGGGGGTGGGGGAGGAAGGACACGGAGAGCTCGCGCACGCACGCGGAGGGCCTGAGCAATTCAAAGGCATTCACATAGGCCAGTCGTCCTCAAGTAAGACAACAGTGCCTTCACAGCTTTGTGGGCTGACGAGCGATGGGGACGGTCTTCAAGGAGCACCTGCACGGACAACGGTCGATCGTCAAGTCGTCGCAATGCGTTCGATAAAGTTTGTATTTCCGACTGAAATCGATCGCAGTGACACAATAAATGTTCTATATTCTCTTCGCTGCCGCAGACGTCGCACTTGGCACTTTCGGTAATTCCAACCAAACCACAGTACGCCTTCGTGAAAGCCACTCCCAACCAAAGCCGGTATAGAAGCGATGCCTCACGTCGGTGAATCCCGGGTGCAGGTCGGAGTTGGAGCGAAGGGTTCAGTTCGTGTAGCCTCGTGCGCCTTATATTTGGGGTGTTCCACTCTGTTAAAGAGAGCTTGCGTGCCAGGTGACGAAGCTGCCTTCCAGCGTCTGTCCTGGAAAGAGGAATGGGAACGCTGTGTTGTTCTTGATGTGACTCTCGGGCAGCTTTGTCAGCGAGTTCGTTTCCACTGGTCCCGCAATGGCCAGGTAGCCATTGGAAAATAATTTCGCGGCCTTGGTGAAGTTTGACAATTTCATACGTTAGTTGTTCGTGAGCTCCACGTTGGAGAACTGCCTGCATACTTTGTAAAGCCGGTCTCGACTCGGAAAACACGGCCCATGTACCAGGACTCTCTGCGTCTATAAATTGAAGTGCACTGCGCATAGCCGTGAGCTCTGCAGCCGTGGACGTCGTGACATGTGAGGCCTTGAATCGCATTGTTACTCCTCTCGTCGGTATAAACACAGCACCGCCAGAACTGGTCGATGTAGTCGATCCGTCCGTATATACGTGCACGTGACTGCTGTATCTCTCGTACAACAGAAGTAAGCTCAATTGTTTTAGTGCAGACGGTGATAAATCTGACTTTTTCTGAAGTCCTGGAATTCTAAGTCGGACTTCAGGGTGGCACAAACACCATGGAGGAGACACCAGCCTGGCCGGAGGTGCGTACCCCGATGTAATCGAGGCACGATATGCACTGACAGTTGTGCTATATGACGTGCGGGGTCTTTCCACGGTGAGTGCGGCGAGGTGGTGGCAAGGAGTCCGGGCAATGTGCCTGACATGTGCACGCATTGCCTCGATGGCGATGTGCGTTGTGATTGAATAATCTTGAGCAATGGCGATAGTTTCAGCCGTTGGCGCACTGCGTGGTACTCCAAGGCATATCCTAAGAGCTTCCGCCTGAATGCTTTGAATTGTACGCAAATTAGTTTTGCAGGTGTTGGATATAACAGGTAGGCTGTACCGGAGGAACCCAACAAACAACACCCTGTATAGCTGTATAGATGTAACAGGTTGTGTGGATACGCCCCAGTTCTCTCCTGCAAGGAACTTGAACAGATGACAAATAGCCATCAGGCGCTTTTTCACGTGGTTGACGTGAGGAGTCCAGGACAGATCTCTGTGAATCACAACTCCCAAGAACCTGTGACTCTTGCTGAACGATATCACTTGTCGGTTGATTGATATGCCGTATGCAGACATTGGCTTCCGCGTAAATGCCACCACTGCGCAATTTTCCCACGTCACCTCCAGTCCTTGTTTACGAAAGTAGCATGATGTCGATGAGGCCGCCTTCTGAAGCCGAGCGCGAAGCTGAAGCCGTGTCACCCCCGACGTCCAGATACAGATGTCGTCGGCGTAGATAGAGAGTCGAACGGTGCTTGGCAGGTTCTCGATTGGTCCAATAAGAGTCAGATTAAAAAGAGACGGGCTTACTACTCCGCCTTGAGGGACTCCGCGGCTACTGTAATACTGGGGTGTCGGGCCATCCCCGGTGAGCACGTAGAATGATCGCATCTGTAGGTAGCTGCGAATCCAGAGGTATGTCTTGCCACGAAGTCCTATTACTTCTAGCGCTTTAAGGATGGCTTCATGGGTGACGTTGCAGTAAGCTCCTTTAACGTCTAGAAACAAGGCAGGAGACAAGCGTTTACAGGCCTTTTGGAATTCGACATACGTTACTAAATCGACAACGTTGTCTATAGACGAACGGCCGCACCTGAATCCTGTTAACGTGTCTGGGTAAATTTCATAGTGCTCTAGGTACCACTCCAGTCGCGTTAGAACCATCCGTTCCATAACTTTGCCTACAAAACTTGCAAGCGCGATCGGACGGTATGACGAAATGTCCAAAGGCGACTTGCCAGCTTTGAGGAGCGGAATCAGGCGACTTTATTTCCATTCCTGGGGAACGGTGCCTGTCTGCCACGAGTCGTTGTACAGGAGCAAGAGTGCCATTCGTGCTCGTTCACCAAGGTTACACAAAGCGCAGTATGTAATGCCATCTGGTTCTGGGGCTGATGAACGCCTGCATAAAGCGAGCGTAGCTTCAAGTTCGTCCAGAGAAAAAGGGCACTCCATACGGGGATCACGTGAGGATGGTGAGTGGTCAGGAGTCTGCGTTCCAGTGGAACTTGCTACACCGGCAATCCTCCTACAGAAGGATTCTGCGACTTCAATCTCGCTGCATTGTAGGTAAAGGGCGAGGGAATTAAATGGGTGGCGCTGTCCAGGGGTTGCACGGAGGCCCCGAACAGTTCTCCATATAAGAGACAAAGGCTTTCGGGGATCCAGAGACTCGCAGAAAGACGCCCATCGTTGTGAAGCCAGCTTATTCATTCGACGCTGTATTTTCTTCTGTGTGCGTCTGGACAATCTCAAATCATGAATGGACTTTGTGCGCCTATATCTTCGTTCCGCACGGTGTCGAAGTGCGCGAAGTTTATCTAGCTCGATGTCGAATTCGGTGCATTTGGAGCTTTTCAAAGTCGAATGTGTGGCAACCTGCAAGGCACCTTTTATTGCGTCCCCTAGGCTGGATGGCACCTCGTCTCGACAGCGGTCTTCCAGGATTGATTTAAATTTCGGCCAGTCGATAATTTGGACGGCACCGGAGCACTTGGAGCTAGTGAGCCCCTCAATCGTGAGATAAGTTGAGATATGGTCACTTCCCCGCGTTTCCAAGTCCGAGAACCATTTAATTCTTCTGTTAAAGGAGCGCGAAACAAAGCTGAGGTCAAGACAGCTACTATACGCCGTTCCTTGCAGATAGGTGGGGCTTCCGTCATTTAACAAGCAAAGTTCTTGTTCAGAAGCAATCGACACCGATCTTCTGCCCCTCGAGTTAATCTTGGAGCTCCCCCAGAAGTAATGGTGGACATTGAAATCCCCAGTGATAACCCATGGCTGTGGAGTCGTCAAAATTTCCCGTAAGCGCTCGCAGTTTAGATGACTTGATGGTGATAGGTAGGCTCCCAGAATTGTGAAGGTGACCTTGCTCTTATTCACAGTCAAACATACGTACTGGTTTTCATTGTCAGGTGGCACTGGATGATGAACATATGTCAAGTCACAGCGTATGAAAATAATAACCTTGCTGCATTGCCCTTGGGTGGAAGACGTAATGCATTCATACCCGGACAGTCTGATGGCATATGACAGGTTTGGCTCACAAATGACAATAATGGGAAGCTGATTTACGAATACAAACTGTCGAAAATCGGACATACGCGACTTAAGTCCTCTGGCGTTCCATTCAAAGACAGATGCATTCTGGACCTCCTCTCTGAACGATGACTTCTGGCGGGCCATTGCTTTACCCTAGGGCCGCAAGCACTGGACCCAGGGCGTCCAGCACCTGCAGCGCACTCTGCGCCGACGGGGTTTTCATGTTGCTGAGTGGAACTTGCATAGCATCCATCAGTGACCGCAACATTATTATAACTTGGCGATCATCAGTCGTCGTTGGAGCAGTGGTTGGTGAGGGTGTCGATGGAGGTGGCATTCGAGGTGTCTCCGTGGCAGGTTGTGCACTTGGAAGTGCGGGCCACTCTTCGGGATGATCGCCACTTGACATTTTTTTCGCTTGCGCGGCATTTTTTAAGTTGGCGCTCCGCGTTGGTGGAGCAGCCGTTGTGGCGGAAGACGTTGTGTTGCTTTGTGCGGTTGTACGTTGCGCTTTTCGGTGGCGATGCCGTCGCCGTCTAAGTGTAGCGGCAGCCTCCCGGTGTGTGGAATGATCCCGAACCATGCGCTTTAGAAACGCGAATTCCTTCCACACCCGCGGGCAGTCCTTCGATGAGGCTTCGTGGGAACCGCCGCAATTAGGGCACTACAGGACGGTCACGCGACAGGCGTCTTCCAAATGGCAGATGGTGAAAATGTCGCCATGGCGGGGGCGAAGCAAACCGGAAGGCAAGAGCTCAGTTGGCCGGCCGGGATGGGAGTCCCTTCCAGCTGGTGACAGGTCACTCACGGACAGCCAAGGGAGGACTGCATGGTTTGGCCGACCTTGGAAGGGCGCGGTGAACCAATTGCTGAAAGAACGCTACAGTCTCGCCGAGAACAACGTCGAGTCGAGGAATTGTAAGTGGTTCGTGAGGAAGGGAAAGGACGACGCTATCTTCTGCAGCCCTTGAGGGAGCACGGCTCAGCGCCAAAGTCAAGGAATTCGACGACGCTGAGCAGTACCGGAAGCTGGCTGCAGTGGGAGAGGAAAATGATGTCCCCCTCTCTGGTGACAAAAAGACCCAGGTGGCGGAACTCCTGAAGGAGCCGACCCCGATGTTGGAGGTACGTCAGGCAGTCCAGGAGGAGGTGTCACAGTGTTTCAGGCTCCCCACAGGAGCCGCAGGCCGGCGAAGCGGCGAGCCCAAGCCGGTAACGACGTGCCCCTGTGCAGCAGTAGCCGACGCTCAGGCGAAGCAAGAGCGAAGTCTCCCTGCGAGCGAGGCCACGCTGCGGCAGTGGCCATGAAGGGCGGCCAAGGGACATCCACTTGTCCGGGTGACAAGCCTGGAGATGTCGTCGCAGCATGTGCCTGGTGAAGTCTCCCGTTGTCACTGCAAGGCTGAGAGGGACAGCGGAGGGGTGGGCACTCTTTGCAAGGGCATCGGCCTCCTCGTTGCCCGGGATCCCCACGTGGGGATCCCTCTGCAGGTCAGTGCAGGGACACCGAGCAACCCCCCTCTTGGAGTGTTGTTAGGCTGGTCACGAGTAGGGCGACCTTCAAGCTGGCCCTATCCGGCCTCTGCAGCCTCAGAAGAGCCGCCTTGGAGTCGCAGGAGATAGCTACCAGGGTCGCTTGCAGCTCCTCCGCGAGTAGGTCGACAGCGAGGTTGCTGTCGCTGCTGTTGAGCGCGCGTGTGCCGGGAGGCGACACAGCTAGCTCTTCGGCAGAGCAGGTGCTACGCAGGCTACCGTTGATGAGCCTGTGTCTGGTACCACCGAGCCGTTGACGAAGATGTGGAGGTGGTCCACGTGCTTCTCGTGTAGGCGAGAGGCTGCCGTCTGCTGGAGAGCACAGGTTGGGGAGCACCTCTTCGGGAAACCCGGGAACTATGTGGCGATGTGGATACGTAGTCTTTGTGATACGTTGTGGTGGGGATGGCTTTACTATAGTTGCTGGCGTGTTACATATGACCTCCTCATAGAGACAGCACAACCGCCCCTTCTGTGACTAGGGACGGGAGCGTAGGCACCCCAGGAGGGTGCGGCCATCTGCGGCATGGTCTAGGTGGTCGATGTGCCGCAGCATCTGTTGCAGGAAAAGCAGCAACAAGGGCCATTCTCCTGCCTTGGCAAGAGTAGCAGCTACCTTTGGGGTGCGAGGGAGCCTATGGCTGAGCCGCACTGCTGACCTGAGCTGCCGCTCCAGCTTCCTCAGGCGTGGTGGCAGTAGCGCCATCAGTGGATGGGCATACCGCAGGCGTTAAAATATAGTCAATGCGTACGTTGAGATGTCGCGCGGTTTGCCTTCTATGGGCGCCTCCGCGTGCACCTGAGCCCTCGGCTAACAGCGCCATCGAGGGGCCGCGGCCGAGCGCACGCGCTGCATTACATTTGTAACAGCGAAGCTGTTTAAAGGGACACTAAAGAGAAACAGGAAGTTCAGCTGGAATAAAAGAGGGACCTTCAGGAATGCATGCACTTTTTGTTGGGTGCAAAAATATGAGTTATTAGCGAAGAAACTCGTAAGCAAAGACCTAATATCTCTTCCTCAATTTCTCTCACACCAGAATTGGCGCTGAAGCAGTGTCGTCACGGATTTCATTGCTCTCAGCGAATCACAGGGCGCCATGATACGTCACCGCTTGCGTAAGCGGCCGGGGCGCTCGCTCCATCATGGGCTGCATGGCCGCTGCGTTCGCTACCAGTTTTCCTAAGGTGCTCTGTGGCCGCGATGGATACCGTTGCCATGGCCGCTGGATAAAAAAAAGGTGCGGCCTGCCGCGCCGGGCGCGCTGCTATGGGAGCGAACGTGACGGCCGTAGTTGCATTGTCGGCCGCTTGGCTGTACCGAAGGCGCTAGCTGAGGAGGGTGGAACGCTTCGCCTTGCACACGCGACGGCGTTCCAAGCGCGTTCCTAATGCATTTGCCATGCCGATGCCAGACAACAGACCCCGGTGTGTGCCGCCGCGGCGGATCACACCGTTTTCGATGCACGCGACAGGCCGCACCTTTTATTGCGATAGCAATTATATGGACACTCCAAAGCAGATTTCTGCCGTCGGCGTCACCGTCGTCGTCGCCGTTGCCGTGAGGTTCCGTATGACGTCAATGGAGATGAAATCGTCGCCGCGCGCCGCCGAACGCTGTATGTGCGAGTGAAAGGGCGCGAGGGACGCGCTCTTTCACGGGGAGTGAACCCACGGCGGAGAACAAACGCGCGTTCTGCGCCGTGCTTCCTTAAGGGCTGCAGAAGTAGGCGTCTCTTTCCTCCTTTACAATCACCATATATGTAGAGCAAATGCGCCTTCTTCCGACGTGCGAAAGGCGGCGGGGGGGGAGGGGAGGGAAGGGAGGTGACTTTTAGCTGCGGCACCAAGTGCCTATTTATATCAGAGGCTCCGGCAACAGTCAGCAACGCCGCACGCATTTTGTGCGAACGCGGGCAAAACGCCGACGGCGTCGACATTAGTTCTGCGTGTTGCCGGTGCTGCTGCATGTCCAAGTTTATACAGCTGATAAAGCTACTATCATTACTCCGTATAGCTCTCTACAAATTTGCTATCGCAATTGATGCTTCGCCTTTCAGGTGAAACTGCGACCACTTTTTTTTATCCAGCGGCCTGCCGTTGCTGACGCTGAATCTTGCAACGAAGAGCTCGCCAGGGAAGCAGGGCTGCATTTGGGCGACTTCAGTGAAACGGAGCACGAAATGATCCTCCGTGCTCGCGCGGTAGGTGTTTCCGCGTGCGATGGCGGTGAGCAGCCGGCCGCGCCGACGGAAAGCGAAGCCTCGTTTTCGTCGACGGAAGGCGAGGCGGCCGGTTCGCCAGGCGACGATGTTCCCGACAGAACAACCGTAGAAAGTTGCGCGCGCACTCAGTGTGATTTTTTCGTGTCTTTTTTAATGACATTCAGCACTCACCGAGCCGCCAGTTTGCTGCTGTAGGGGCTTCAGTAGGGGATTTGATGAAGGCGACATTGGTGGGACAGCTACTCGAGAAAGGACTGGCCTCTGGGGCACGCCAAGATACTTTCCGAGGGCAGGATTATATACATAATCCGAGGGCGAGAAATGCAGAGAGCACGCCATCGGTTTCTCTGGCTCTTTTGCCGTTTTATCATAGGCAGAGCACTGAGCATTGAGAACGCCAGGGCTCATCGCGAGGCACCACATGAAAGGACACAGTCGGGTCAACACTGCCGCTGCCCCTGAGCAAGCGCCTTGCACTACAGCCGTCAACACGACACACACGAGGCATTTTCTGCCTGTTTTCCGCGAGGTCAACGTGTTTGGAGCAACGCAACACGCAAGCAAACACCGCAACACTGTAGAGCGGAACAGGCGCGCGCGATGATGCATGGAGCAAAAACGAAACTACGGAGCTATCACGACCGCATGTAGCGCCACGCCATTTTTCTTATTACTTATTTAATTTTGCGCTATACTTGTACGTCCTCGCTTGAAACAGCTTAAAAAGTTGGCAAATGCTGTTTATGTACGTTTAAGGTGTATTTCATTTTGCGTTTTACTAACAGCGATAAATCGCTCTCGACCAATCGCGGCTGGGCTGCGTTTGTGATCTCTGACTTCACGAACGTGTAGTGTGGAAAATTCGAAGGGGCGTACGTCAGCACCTATCCTTCAGTTTTTCGCTATTTTCTCGCTCATTAAACCTCTGTTCGCAGTAAGAATAGTATGCCTGTGATCATGCATGATAGGATAATCTACCACTAAAGCTGAACTTCCGGTTTCTCTTTAGTGTACCTTTAAGCTCGAGGTTGGTCCGACGGTCGTGCGCAGATAACCTCCGCCGAGCAATGATGTCCCCATGCGTCAGCCAGCTGCGCCGAGCCTCACCACAGCTGCGGAGGCGGAGCTAAGTCGTGCCGTCACTGCGCTGATCCTCATAATTGCTTCGCGTCGCCGCGGCGGCGACAGAATGTTCGGCGTCTCCTCGCCGAGCACATCGCCGTGAAGATGGGGCGACCGAAGAAGTGCGTCACTCCTGCAGAAGAAGAAGCGAGGCGCGAAAACCGTCATGCCGCTACTCGACAGCGGATGACACAACTTCGGACAAACCCCGAGTATCGCGCCGGTAAAGCGGCGGCGAAACGTTGGCGATTTGCAGAAGATTCGGAGTTACGCGCTCACGTTACCTAGCGAAAGCGTGTGTGCACCCAGAAGCGAGATCTAATGGTGATTCCATCGTAATACCACGTAAAATAAATTTTGGCTGAGTCTCGGAGCAAAAGCGTAACTTCGCGGAAACTTACCCGATCCGAGATGAAGGTACGCAGGATCGCCAGCTTTGCTGTTTCCAGTCTTCGCACCACTAGTGTGAAGCTGCCCCCGTTTTTTTTTTTTTTTTTTTTCTGCGGAGCACGCCGAAAGGAACGGCCGGAGCAAAAGCAACCGGCGCGTGCAATCTCGAAGGCCAAGATGCAACAAGCCTCATCCAAATATGGTGCACTGCATGATTGCCGAGAAAACTATTTCAGCTTTCCCATGTATTTAGCTAGGAGACTCCGATCTAACGCTTCCACTTAATGGAAACACTTCTTTAGGAAGGATTACATTAAGGTACCGGTGTGCACTACATAGAGTTTGATTTTAACGAGTTGGCAACAAATAGGACGGGTCCGCATGGCCCTCCGTGCGATCAGTTTCGGTCCGTACACGCGCTACGCAAAATTCCGTTGTTAAGGTCGTTATATAATACTCTACAGTAATTAACAGGGGAAATTTTCAAACAAATATGCTTTATTTACAATGTGAAGCCGCAATTTTACGTTCTAAAAGTGCTGTCCTTCACAAGGTCACGTTTTTGAGGGAAAGCTTGAAGCCCTCAAGCATGTGGGGAGCAGCCCAACACTTTTGTCCCGCATTCATTGACCCCCCAGTCCCCTTCTCATTTTTTTTTTTCTTGTCGCGCTTTGAATTTTCAGATTCAACACGTTCCACTGCCGTGTTGGATATTGTTTAGCACAACTCGGCAGAATAGGATGTGGGAAATGCGCCCGCTGCGCTGCTTCGAGGCACGTAGGTCTCGGCATACGCACTTCGCACGTGCAAACATCATACAAATATCAACTATAAATAAAGTAAAAATCCAATCACCCTGAAGTGGGCAGCTAGCGCCATCTATTGGCAACAGTTATGACCTAGTGTAGCACATTATGGTCTCCCAGATTGGGCCCAACCTCGTGGGCCGGACCTCATATTGGCGATTGCCCTCCCCTCCCCCCTCTAGCAGTATATCTGTAAACCAATCATACCCCCCACCGGCTTTAGCACTACGGCCTCCATTTGATCCCATCCATTCGGCGCCTTTGGGAGCGATAGAAGATAAAGCAGCTAATTCTCGTATGGAATTGCCTCCATTGTCTTGATTTAAAAGGGAAATATAATATTTTCACAGGACAATGGCTTCACCACTACTGCGCTAATTTCGGTGCGCCTTTTAGACTCAAATGTCTCTAGTGTGGCCAACTCCATAAATGTGGAACATCCTTTCTGCCTTGGTGTCATTCTTTGTTGGCTTCTTATGATACGATTAATAAAAATCGGGCCCCTCGGTTCGCTTTCTTCTTGTTCATTACATGACGAGGACTCGAATCCGGTAACATTGATGCCTTCAGGTAGCATATGTGGGTTTATTGAAAAGTTGCCTTCACCAAAAAGATCACGTACTCGTGACGCCTGCGGCAGAAAGGATGTTCCACATGCGCCACCTAGGTTTGTGAGTGGTGGGGCTGGCTAACACTCCCAGGATTAGTTCTACGAGTAAAAGAAATAGCCTAGAAAATGGATGGGAAAACAGCGCCGCGTTAGCTCAATTGGTAAGAGCATCGCACGCGAAATGCGCCGACGTGGGATCGTTCGCCACCTACGGCCAGTTGTTCTTTCATTCATTTTCATTTCCATTAATTTATCGTTTCTTTAATTCAATTAGTAAGTACGAGTAATTTCCCCTATGTTGTCCTTGCTGTCATTGTTTGTTGGCTCCTCATGATATCATTAATAAAAATCGGGCCCCTCGGTTCCCTTTCTTCTCGTCGAACATAAAGAAGTAACATTTTTACAATGAGTCAAGGTGCTTAGTGTTATGTCTCCAAGCGTAATATCTTTCAGTGCAATGTCGTTAGCTTTTAGACTAGTGACTAAAGATCGTGAGAAAGAACGTCTGCGTGACTTCTCACGCCCGAGGGGGTGGGAGTCGCATGCAAGTGCTAACAGATTTGCATGGATGCTTTCTACTGGTATGCAGCAATTAGCGCAGCGTAACATTAGCGTGCTTCTCGGTGCGTGAAGAATGACATTCGTCCTATTTCATTGACTGCCGCAGACACCAACGTAACACTCCTTCCTCGCACGAAAGGAACACGACCAGTGCTGCATGCCGGACACACGAGGACGGCAGGGCCGGGAATTCACTAAGAAAACTAAAGCAGCCAATGTAAAATTTATAAAATATGTTGAAATGCGCCGTCTTTTTTGTTTTGTTTTTTTGGTTATTGTAAAGTTTACCACTTTCAGTACTTCGTTATTGCAATTTCACTTTCGAAAATCATACTGCAAGAATGACCTATGGGACATTTGTAGTATTCCTGTTCTCTATAGTGAAATGTGCTTATAGTGAAATACCACCTACACAACGAGAAAAGGTTTCAGTGCACACATTTCAGGAGCATGCAGAAATGGAAGTCAGACATAACGTTCGTGTAATAACTAATACTTTTATGTATTTTTCCAGGCCTCGGAGGACAAGCGAAATAACAATAAAGCACGTATTTACGTCGAGGGAATGTGCTATAGCAATGGATATTGTATTAGAGATACTACTAAATATTATGACGAGAAGCCGACTGACGACGCTTTTAATGAAGCTAATGAATAAAATTCCCAAAATCTCTTTTTTAGATGGGCCGTCTTGTCTTCCTTGATAAATTACATTTGTCCAGTGTGAAACTTCATGTTTAATCTGGTGCAACCACTGTCTGCTGCTTCATGGATGTGGAAGGATTGGCGACACCAGTGACTGCGACAACATAAAGCTATATTACAGCATAAAATGCTTGCGCTGGCGTTAACTTGCGACCTAACGCTAGCGACAAGTTAGCTGCAGAGCGCAGTGCCTTACAGCGTTTTAGAATTACGGGACAGAAAGGAATGCTAACTCAAGTCTAAACGGTTGCGGCGCCACCTAGATGAAAGGGTTCGCAAAGCACACGTAAGCCAAATTTGAAACTTTTGTTGCTGTCTGTGTGGTCGGCGATCGAGCAGAACTCAGCTGACTCACATTGCTCACCTGAAGCCTTTCTACCCTGCTTGTCCATCCTGACTCGCCCCACGGGCTTCGTCTGTTTGCGGGGAAATGAAACGGATGCGAAAAGCAGGCACAAAAAGAGAGAAGAGAAGACGAAAAGAACGAAGAGCTCGAGAGGCCGGACTGCGCTACGATCACGCTCCGATCATCGCCCATCTTCTGTACAATAAAACCATTTCTTCACAACTCTTCGTAACAATAATAACCTGGTGGTTGTCATAGATAGCACTGGCATATTCTAGTTTAGAACGGATTAGGGTTTTATATGCAAGTTCATTTATTCATGATACCTCAAAAGTCCCAGAACGGGACATACATGAGGGTCTGCGAGGTGGTATGCTCGTGAAACTGAATGTTTTCTAAAGGCCTTTGTCAATACTGCTTTTATCGATTTCATTTTCAGGCCGTTTCTGAATAAGAGCTACCATACTACTTGTTTCCCGGCAGGAGCAAGAACAGCAGATATTTTATATTTTTAAGAAATGAAGACCACTTTATTGTGACGTGTTCCGAAAATTTGAACTGCGGTGGTTGCTTATGTTCTCGAAAAACCGCTACTGAATACTCGCTTTCCCCCAGTTTTTATGATTCATACACGGCATTTAGTTGTTGATCCCGGTATCCTCAGTAAACTATGCGGGACACGGTGTTAATATTCGAAGTACGAAACAAAATCCTGAGTGACGAGCGATAAATATTTTTCTGTGTAGGTTCATTGCAAGCCTTTGTAGAAAGTTACATATTGACGTAATTGTTCAGCGGAAATCCGCTAGGTGGAGATAAGTAATTAAAGGGAAACTGAGACATCCACCCAAATGTAGCAATTTGCTAAAATGGAAACCCAACCGGGTTCCTCGAAAGAAAGCCTCGCAGTTGAAGAAAAATTCGTCCTGGTTCGGACTCGAACCCAGGACCACCGCCTTTCCGGGGCAGCCGCTCTACCATCTGAGCTAACCAGGCGGCTAGCAGATGGCAGGGCGAAGTCAAATTTGTCGACAACTCGAAGCAAAGGCAAGTGTATGACGTAATTGTTCAGCAGAAATCCGCTAGGTGGAGATAAGTATTTAAAGGGAAAGTGAGACATCCACCCAAATGTGGATGTCTCACGGGATGTCTCAGACATCCACAAATGTGGATGTCTCAAAAGGACGAATTTTTCTTCAACTGCGATGCTTTCTTTCGAGGAACCCGGTTGGGTTTCTATTGTAGCAAATTGCTACATTTGGGTGGATGTCTCACTTTCCCTTTAATTACATATTGACGTGTGCTAGGGTGCCATACCTCCGCTTTCCCCGACTTCTAAAACAATTGCATGAGATATGGACTTGAAATTCCATGAAAATAGGAAGAATTTTAAGCGCAGTGCGTTGCGAAAGTTTTACTTTCCTGGTTTAAATGCAAGTGTTGCAGATAATTACTAAACCCTTGTTTTCCCAATTGTTCCCGTGCACCATACGGGATGTGTATAGGTTGCTTCTCCGGTGTCCTCGGTGAGCTAAACGAGGCATCTTGTTTATATCTGGGGATAATGAAATTTTCTGACGAAGTAAGATGTGTATTGATGAATTACTGTCTTTTTTAAGTTTCTAGCAAGAAGTGCTTCAAAGCATTACACGAGGACAAGGTTTGAAACGGAACACTAATATACGGGTAACTATTCAAAGTATGTTATGTAATTACAGGAAACTGAAACATTTAGTGCAACTATTCGAAAAAAAAAACAGCTTCACTTAAAATCGAGTTGTAATTCAACAAGTTCGCACACCTCTGCCGTCTTTTTCTTTTTAGTATTGAGAGTAATTTATGTTGATTGTACTTTGTTCTGTATAACCTCGACAGTACTATTACCTTAACTAGCGATACATTTATGCTGTAGACTTAAACACCAAGTAAAATTCTTTAATTAGTAAAATTGACTGCAACAAATATGCATTTTTGGGAGCTGCACTTCTGCTACTGGGTTGGATCAGGGACCTCTGGGCATTCAATGCCATGTGCATCACATATAGATTTTATAGCGACAAGAAATAAATGCAAATTCAAATAATGTGTCGGGCCTCGATGCACGCTAGCAAGCTGGGTGCATGCCAGCTATATCACACTACAGATATAGCGATGGTGCTAGCCACCATAACAGTGTACTGCCATGCAGGTGGGTATGGCACTGCCGCGGAGAGATGAGAAATCTTTCAGACAAAATACGGGTGACGTTTATCACAATAGGGCGAGCAGCGCTGCACTCTTCCTCGAGAACTACATCCCCACGCAGGTGCACAACGACTGGCCGACGAGATGCACCATATTATACCTTTAGTTATGCTTCGGCCACACGCTCCGCTGTTCGCATTTAATTTGTCCTCGATGGTACATCTGTTGAGGCACACTAATGGCACAGTTACCCCGGCATGTAGCTGGTGACTTTGCTTGAAATGTTTTGTTAGCGTGTAAATGTGTGAATGTGAAAATACAAATTGCAACACTTATTAAGGTGAAATCCTTAGATGGCTCAATGGTCGAAAAATCCAATGTCCAGCGTTACAGCACAAAATTCAATAGCACCAAAATTGGGGATTGAACCCTCGACCTTTGGTGTTAATTAGGTCGAAGCGAATTAAGGCACAGTTCATTAAGATAGAGTTAATTGAGGCACTCTAACCCATGAACTTTGTTGGGAGTCGAAACCACTTGGAGATATGGGCGAACATCCCCAAGTTATCTCCAAGTTGGATTCCGATTGACATGCTGAAGGAAGAGTCGAACCCACTACCTCGGGTGTTAATCAGGGCGAAGTTACTTATGGCAAGTTAATTAGGGCAGAGTTAATTAAGGCACTCGAACACTCGACCTTTGGTGGAAGGCAAACCCACGACTTTTGGTGGTAATTAGGACAAAGTTAATTAAGATACAATTAATTAAGGCACTCAAACCCTCGCCCTTTGGTGGGAGTAGAGCCCGCAACCATTGGTGTTAATTATGGCGAACTTAATTAAGGCACAGGTAAATAAGGCACTCGAGCCCACAACTTTGGTAGGAGAAAACATTAGGAAGTAACAACGCATGCAAATGAGAAGGAGGAGGAGGAGGAACAAACTTTTATTTAAACCAGCAGTTTAGCTGGCTAGGCCTAGGCCTCCCACGTGGGGACATCGAGGTCTTGCCTCTTCGCCGCCTCGCAGGCTTGCTGGGTAGCCCAGAGTTGGTCGTCGAGTTGGGAGCTGCGCAGGGCGGCGTGCCATCTCGACGAGAGGGTCACGGTATTATTTGTCGGGTATTGGTTTTTACATTCCCATAGCATGTGGGGAAGCGATGCTGCCTCAGTCTTACAGATCTTGCAAATGTTACTAGGGTAGGTGTCCGGGTAGATCCTGTGGTAACGTGTTAGTGAGGGGTACGTGTTTGTCTGTAACAGGCGAAGGGTGGTTGCCTGTGCTCTGTTTAGCTTGTGATGAGGGATGGGGAAGGTTCTTCTGTTAAGATAGAATGATTTCGTGAGGTCGTTGTAGCTGGTGAGGCGATCGCGTTCCGCGGGTGCACCTGCGCTGTCTCCAGCACGGTTGACAAGGCCTCGTGCTACGGAGTGAGCAACCTCGTTGAGGTTGGTGAGGTGCGGATGTACGTCGCCAGCGTGCGCTGGGAACCAGACGAGAGTGATTTGCTTCTCAAGTGAGTGAGGGGCTTGGTTTAGGATGCGTAGCGCTTGTTTTGAAATACGACCTTTGATGTAGTTGCTGATTGCCGTGCGGGAATCGCTCACGATGGTATGGCAGTCCGGATCAAGGGTGGCCAGGGCGATGGCCACTTCCTCGGCCGTCTCGGCGTTTTGGGTTACGATGCTGGCGGCATGTTTGAGCGAGCCGCTTACTGTGGTAGCCGCGGCGAAGCGGTGCCCGTCTTGATATTCAGCTGCGTCAACGAAGGTGACGCCCGTGGTGTCGCCATAGGCTTTAATGAGGGAGGCAGCCCTTGCCTTTCGACGTTCTTTATTGTAGTCCGGATGCATGTTTTTGGGAATAGGGTCGGCATGTAGCCAAGTCTGTACGTCGCGTGGAATTGGGTATTTCTCTCCATGTTGACGGTGGTAGGTGATGCCGAGTTTAGTTAGAATGTGCCGGCCCGTTTCTGTGAGGGTGAGACGCTCCAGATGAGACCGACGCTGTGCTTCGATTAATTCGTCTAGGGTGTTATGGAGTCCTAATTGGAGTAAAAATTCAGTGCTGGTGTTGTTTGGCAGTCCTAAGGCTAGCTTGTAGGCGCCGCGTATAATGATGTCCAATTTAGTCTTTTCAGCTTTGTACCAATTATGGAAGGCGGCGACGTATGTGATGTGACAGATGACGAACGACTGAACAAGGCGAATGACACTTTCTTCCTTCATGCCCTGTCGCCGGTTGGTCACCCGTTTCAGCAGCCGCGATGTATTGGCCATCTGTCGGAGGATCTTGGATATAGCCGTTGAATTTGCGCCGTTGGCTTCGATGGTCATGCCGAGAACCCGGATAGTGGAGACCACGGGTATGGTTCCACCATCCCTCATGTGGAGTTGGATTTCCTCGTAGCGACGTTTATGCGTAGATCGTAGTGGTGGGCGTCCACGGAGCGTGGGGCGGTATAAGAGGAGCTCTGACTTGTCGGGGGAACATCGGAGTCCCGTGCCTTCGAGATAATTTTCGACGGCATCGATGGCGTCTTGCAGAGCGGTTTCAATTTGTCCATCGCTGCCCGTAGTGGTCCAGATGGTAATGTCGTCGGCATAGATGGTGTGTTCTATGCCGTCGAGCTTCTGTAGTTCCTGTGCTAATCCGAGCATGACCGAATTGAACAGCATTGGGGAAATGACAGAGCCTTGTGGGGTTCCCGCGCATCCGAGAGTGAATTTCTCCGATTGAATATCTCCAACCGAGAGGAACGCCCTTCGGTTGGAGAGAAAGTCTCGTACGTAGTTGTAGGTGCGCTCGCCGAGGTTTAGTAGGGAGATGCGTTCGAGGATAGTAGAGTGCGCGACACTATCGAAGGCGCGCTCGATATCGAGGCCCAAGATCGCCTTCGTGTGTCGGGATTTGTCGTCGAGGATTTGATGCTTGAGTTGGAGCATGGCGTCCTGGGCTGAGAGATGAGCTCTAAAGCCGATGATTGAGTACGGGTATGCGGACGTATCTTCGAGGTGAGAGTTTATGCGGGTAAGGAGTGCATGCTCCATAACCTTGCCGACGCACGAGGTTAACGAGATGGGGCGGAGATTGGCAAGGCTAGATGGCTTGCCAGGTTTTGGAATCAAAATTACCTTGGCCGTTTTCCATGATGAGGGAATGGACCCTTGCCGCCAGCAGTCGTTTATGTACTCGGTGAGTTGTTCCACCGAGGGGTCGTCTAGGTTTCTCAGAGCTTTGTTGGTGACGCCGTCCGGACCTGGGGCTGAACGGCTGTTCAATTTGCGCAGAGCAGCGTGTACCTCGGCCACGCTGAAGTCCTCATCGAGGGCTGAGTTCGAGGACCCCGTGTACGGGCCGTGAGGCTTTGCTGGCCCGGAGGGGATGTACTTTTGGCATAAGGTATTTGTGACGTGGTCCTGGCCGTGCGTCTTGGTTTCTGTGAATAGGAGTTTGGTAAGACGATCCTGCTGTTGTGAACGGGTGCTGGTATTGTCGAGAAGATGTTTTAGGATTTTCCACGAGCGGGAGTGGTGGAGTTGCCCGTCTAAAGAATTGCAAAGTTCCGCCCATTGTTGTTGATTAAGGACTCGGCAGTGTTCTTTTAGATTCTCGTTAAGTAGTGCAACCTTTTTCCTGAGTCGTTTGTTGAGTCGTTGACCCTTCCACCGAGAGAGGATGGACGTTTTGGCTTCAATGAGGTGGGCAAGCCGACTATCCATACGTTCAGTCGGGGCATCGGTTTTGATAGTGCGAGTAGCCAATTGGGTATCTGATAAAAGGTCGCGCGACCAGGGAATGAAAAAAATATATTTTTTCTCGACAAACACTACACATGTTTTTATAAAGTTTGTGTAATTGAAAAGAACGAGTAAAATACAGTCACTGTGGGAAGTAGATTTTTATTTAATCAGTCAGACTGTTTATGAAAATGCTTCAAATGGGGAAATTTCCGAACATTCCTGCATCAAATTTGCAGAAGTGTAACTTCACACTAAAAAATGGCATCATAATTAACAAAACCGCATATGTAAATCACGTGTAAATCAAATAAAATTGATGTATTCTATAAACAGTTAAAATATGTGACTTATTTGTAAGTAGCATTTTCAATACCCTCGTAAATGCATTGCTGCATTTTATATACGTGTAAAAAGGGAAATCATAGTTAGCCCCGAGTTACAGTTTCCCCTTAAGTGCCCCAATTTTATGGCTTTCGCTTGACAGCCTAGTTCAAGTGCGGTCAGAGTGAATAACATTCTGTTATTGCAATACTCAAGTGTTTTTGTAATCGTTTCAGCTGGACAGAAGAAAAAAACTGCAAGTTCTAAACAAATTATGACAGATACTTACAGCTTTTTTATGTCAAAGCGCCTCTACAGCTTGAAGCTCGCCTACACGTATCGCTCAAAAAAATCTACACTTTGCTTACACGTGATGATCTATAAGCTGGTGAGACTCATTAAAAAAAATCTCGTGCTGATAGGCTATTATGAGGGAGTCACATAATTACAGGATTCCAGGGAGAAACATGGCAAGTCTTCCACTTAGGAGAACCGAGAATGGACCTATTTAGGTAGCATGCAAAACATGGTAATAACACGATAAAAATATATAGCTGTTTGCGACCGTCAGGGAGCGTTTTTCCATATGATGAGGTTGTTACCACTTGCTGTCACGAACTCGCGCGTCATGAGGTGAATACACAGGCGCATCAGGTGTGGAACTGTGCCAGACACAGCGCCTGCTTGATTGCAACACGAGCAGTCAGTCATTTCCGCGCTATAAAATTCCGAGAACCATGCTTATTATCCCACTCAAAACGTGTGTTTCTGCTTGTTATCTAATGGAACTTTCTTTAGAGAGTGTTTTCTGATTCCAGAACTGGTGTATGGCGTTCGCTGAGAAATGTTAACACAGTTTGTCGAAACACTACCCGTGACGTCCTCGGTTTCACCTTTATTTTTTATTTAAAAGTGCCTCACATGTTTCAGAAGATGCATTTAATGCAGGGGCGGAGGCCATGCGCAAAAGGTAAATCTGACATGCATAAGAGCGTGTATACATCGCGATCTAATACCCGAGTAATCAGAAATGCGCGAAAAGTAGCTGGAAAGGAAAGGCACGGTACGTTGATGTCAATACGTTGAGCACGGGGAACTATAGGTAGTAGGAGCAGCTCGCAATGCGTTCCGTCAACATTTGCTGCCCGCTTGTGGTCGAATGAAGCGCAGTAAGCCGTAGAACAACCATTGTGAGCAATAACTTCTCATTGCGAGTTCACCTTGGTAAGTGTCCGGCCAATCAAATATGGCGTAGCTTGATGCTAAGTGTACGAGTTGAAATGATGCCTACCCAACACGAATTCCTCACATTGGCCACACCAGAATGCGATCTAGCTATCCCTAACGTGCTTGCGTTCCATTTGCCCTCGATAGTCGCCAGGGTCACTAACGAGTAAACGACTCACTGTCTTCTTTTTAATAACTAAGAAGACTTGCCGTAAGGCATACCTTAGGGTGTGTATTATAAATCGTGTACCGTACGTGTACCATGCATTGGGTGCACGTTAAAGAATCCCAGGTGGTCAAAATTATTCCAGAGTCCCTCACTACGGCGTGCCTCATAATCAACTCGTGGTTTTGGCACGTAAAATTCAAGGATTTTTAAAGCCAGCTTGCAGTAGGAGACGGGAGCATCCTTCTTGCAAGCCGGGACAAGTCCATACTGTTGGTATGCACCTGCCTCGGCTAATGGAAGAGGACATGTATAGACATGTTGCGCCCAATCGAAAGCACGGTCAGTTCTATACCGATATGACAGCCGGTGTAAGGGCCCCTAAAGCCCGAAGCCTCTATTAGCACGACTTCCTCCAACTATAGTTAGGAGATGGGGAGAGAGCTGACACATGTTGGGATAAGAGCGCTAGTGTGCCGCTGGAGGGAACCTTTACAGGCGCTGAGTTAGGTGAGGGGCAGAAGTTGCAGGGTGCCTGAAGGAGGATATTGAGTAGGAGGGCTGCGTGCCATCTGATCAGCGACAAGGCTGGGACGATTTGCAGCATGGCCATGAATCTACAGCATCTTGACGAAGGTACCTGTATTGCGATTCAAGGTGTGTATGGTTTCACAGATTTTCACGGTACTGTGTACCTTCTTGAGTTCTTGAACTGCTGCTAAGGAGGATGTCAAGATATGCAGGTGTTCGAGTATAAGTTTCATTACTTGCTTCCGTAGATATTGTTACGCGAACGAAGGATTAAGCCCTGGAGACTATTTACAATGTATATTTACAACAGACAACTGCAGCGCTGGCCAGTGCGGCCGACAGCTCGAGAGCAAAGAGCAGTTCGTCTTCTTCGTCGGGGCGCCCGTGCGCATCGTGTCCACGAGAAACACGAAATATGCATGAATCATTGTCCCCGGTGGCAAACGCACCGTCTCGGTGCGTCTGAACATCGGTGGTAGCAGGAGATTAATACGGGTTTATGCGTGCGACGAGCACAACATCAGTGGAATTCGGGGCAGATGAGGCACTGATATTGACTAGGGCGATTTCATAAGTAACTGGAGTCATAGCACGCAGCACTCAATATGGGCCGGTGTGTGACCAGGTAACACTGTCCGCAATATTATGCTACATGATGATGGTGAAAGCCCTTTGTCTGACGCTGATTGTCCAGTAGCGTTTAACAATTTTTTTCACATGTGTTTTTACACAGGAAGACTGTTCCACTGTTCCCATAATTCGCGACATTGAATATCGTTTTATCGAACGAATAGATATTACAGCAGATGGCATTTCATCTTTAATAAATAATCTGAAATTATCCATATCTTACGGTATAGACAATATCAACTCAAAAATACTGAAAAATACCGTTACAATTACAAGCCAAATTTTGTGGTCATATTTTTAGGCAATCCTTATCATCTGGCAAACTACCCCTGGACTGGAAAATTGCAAAAGTTATCCCTGTATTCAAGGGTGATAACAATTACTCTCTACGAAATTACGATCCCATCTCATTACCATGCATATGCTGTAAACTTCTGGAGCATATCATAGCATTGCATATATACTGCCACATAGAATCAAACGACTTTTTTATTTTAACCAGCATGGATTCAGAAAAGGCTTATCTTGTGAAACCCAGTTGCTCGAATTTACAACAGAATTACAATCCAGCATGAATAATGAAAAGACTGACTGTTTATTCTTAGATTTTTCAAAAGCATTTGATCGTGTCGCTCAATGTCGCCTGATCTCAAAATTATCTGCGCTTCAACTGGATTTATTAACTTTATCTTGGCTCCGAAACTTTCTCTCCTTGCGGCAGCAGTTCACTGTTGTTAATAAGCACTCATCGCTTATTTTTAACGTTACTTCTGGCGTACCGCAAGGCAGTGTCCTTGGTCCTCTTCTTTTCAAAATTTTCATTAATGACCTTCCACAAAATATATCATCGCAGATAGGGCTTTTCGCAGACAAGTACATCTTATACCGTATGATAATAACACCTGATCACTATTAATTATTGCAGAATGACCACTGCCTTGTCACCTTGTCAGTGACCTTGTGACCTTGTCAGTTTCTGGTGCAGTACATGGCAGATGACCCTTAACTCAGACAAATGTAAAGTTATGCCTTTCTCGCGAAAACATTCAAACTTTCGCTTTTCTTACGTTCTAAATAGCGCCGCCGTACCTCTCACATCGTCCTATAAGTACCTTGGCATTGAACTTACAACTAATCTTTCCTGGAGTACGCACATAACAGCTATCTGCGCAAAAGCTTCAAAAACTCTGGGTTATCTCCGACGAAACTTGCGCAAATCCCCTGCTACAATTCGTAAATTAGCATGTCGGACTTTTGTTCACCCACAATTAGAATTTGCTTCATCAGTACGGTCACCACATCAAAATTATTTAGTTGATATGCTGCAATCAATTCGAAACAGAGCATCGCGCTTCATCACAAGTAACTACGACAAAACTTGCAGCGTAACTAAGATTAAAGCAGATAATGCGCTCCAGCCACTCGAAACTCGTCGCACGATTAGTCTTCTTTGCCTTTTCAATAGATACGTTCCCGGTATCGGGAAAGTATCAACACATAAGAGCGACCTTATGTGTTGCCCCTTGAAGTACCAGAACGCACGTCACGTCGCCTGAACAATAGCCATAGTTTAATGCGCATATTTGACAATAAACTGTCATTTAACGCATCAGCACTGCCACGTGGCATAACCGTATGCAACAGTCTTCCTGATAACATTGCGTGCTAAACAAATCGTGAAGCCTTTCGCGAAGAATTGCAATGCTTCCTGTAGAAACATTGTATAAGGATGCTGTTGACCTGCTTTTGTTCCCTGTTTTTCATACTTGTATGTTTGTATTTTTTGTGTGTGTGAGTATAATACTGTGTTCACGCTGTCTAAAGCTTAGCCTAGACAAACATTTTTTTTAACATTGCGTTACACATATTGGGACTGCCTGTAATATTATTTACAATGTTTACTCCTGTTGAAACACTTACTCTGTGTCCCCCCTTACCCAATGCCCTAAAATGGGCATGTAAGGTATTTTAAATAAATAAGTAAATAAATAAATAAATAAATCTTCAATTTTAGGGCTAGGGATTCGAGAAAACAAAACATTCGCCGCAGCTATTCAAGCTACCTTTAAATCAAAAAGAGGCAGTGGAACGTCCCCGCAAAACACCCACAATGCTCACCAAATGGAGAAACTTAGTAGCGAAGTCATCAAGAAGTTTAAGATTCTAGCTATATCCGAGCTCTGAAAACTTGCGGTCGGCTTACGTCACAGTGTTACCTGACAAATAAAAAAAAATCGCCGTGATGATAACAGGACATCACAAAGTGCAAGAAAGCGCTGTAGCAGGCAAGCTGCCGTTATTAGTTCAATCACACGTATTTTGCTTCATACTGTTGAATTGAAAATATTGAAATATAGGGAAAGTTTGGTAACAGAAAATTGCATTATTATACGCTGATAGACCTCAGCGCGCGGGCGTCTTTTGAAATTCTGCAAGTACTGCGCGAGAAATCACATGCGCCGTTGAACAAAGATTGCAATACAAGTACTACAGCAAGAAGAACGAGCACGAAATAGGATATGCAAAATACTGAAAGTAGGCTCTGCCACACTATTATATTGCCCCCCTCACGAGTTGGCCGATCTCCCACTCACGGCATCATTGAGCTTGGACATGAAAGCAACCAGCACGTAGTAAATTAGAGCTGCTGGCATCGAGAGCGGTCTCTTACTACCGCCTTGAGCTCAACGTAAAATGAGATATGTGGGCAAATGCATTTTCAGAATTGCGCGTATTCCCTATTGGGCTCGGTCGGAGAGTTCACTTTACATTATTCAACAAGCGAAACTGTCCCGTAGAGATTACAGGGTCTTCTTTCTGGGGTTTTACGTGCCAAAACCAGTTCTGATTATGAGACACGCCGTACTGAAGGGCTCCGGAATAATTTTGACCACCTGAGGTTCTTTAACGTGCACTACAACGCAAGCACACGGGCATTTTTGCATTTCGCCTTCATCGAAATTCGGCCGCCGCGGCCGGGATTAGAGATTACAGGGTAGCAACGCATTATGTCTTTAAATAGAAAATCTGCATTGCTATTTATTTTGAGTGCATCTAAGCCATCTCGATAATGTCGCAAATGGTTAGTTTGGCACCGCGTTTTTTCCCCAGTCATCATAGGGCATGTGCGTTTAATGGTTTGTCCAATGTACAATCGCGAAGAGATCGGCAGCAACTCGTGAAGTTCAAGTACGCGTTCAAGTAATGAGATATTGAGGTATCGCCGCTCACAGTTGCCTCTGCAATCGGGCTGACGCCGAGTTTCCTTCTTCTTTTTCTTTTCTAACCACGTTACCTGTGCAAAACGTAGAAATACGTACGAGGAGTTACCAGTTTTAAAATTGGTAGCGGCACTTACCGGTCGAGGCACGAGGACCGAATACTGCACATTCTGAAAATCAGATGGCGGTACAGAATGGCTCACTGACTCCAACAGAGAGACCGTCAGATTGGAAATGAGTAAGGTCGAAGCGCCATCTTTCGACTGAGAATGAAACCGCTTGGACGAATTTATGAAGAAGGAATCTAGTGCGCGCTGGCGCCACATTCTGTCTCAGCGGGAGTTCAAATCGATGTCATCCACCTCGTCAGTGCAATCCTGAGAGCGTCGCGCAAGCTCATGCCGGAAAAAGAATCCTGCGTACTAGACATAAAATCGAGCCATTCTTGCATTTGTGAGAGCTCTTGATGGAACACGCCGAGGAAAATATAGCATCTACTTGATGGAAGAGCCATGTTCAAACACAGTGTTGTGCAGATAACGTCTCTCTTTTTGAGCATGTCATTGCTACCGCTAGCGGGTCTGAGCTCGCCTATGAAACGTATGCATGACCACCCTGCGCGAATAATCTAATCAGTACCAGATCTGCGCAGGTCACCGGTACAGTCTGCGTGATAGAGGGTCTGGCAGCTTTACAACGGAGATTACACGAGCTCGGCTTCATTCGGCAGAAAAACTGGTGCTTCAACAAGCATGGCTGAGCACACTTCTTGCCACTAGAAATTGGTGCGTCGGTAGGGTTTTTTTTTCTTATAACTATGGCTGCCGAAAGTGCTGCCAATCGTGTTTTATGGGACCTGCGCTAGCACATGGAATTAGCAACAGGTATTGACCAACCTGAAGCTTGGTCAGTCAAATGAACAGAGCTAAGAGTTGCCAAACTTGTTAAGAGATTTAGACACAATTTGGGTTCCGCTAATACAGCTGTTGACGAGTTGAATGCTCAAGTTTAAAATCTGTTTTTGCGTACTCACCTCTTCAGTAGAACGCTCTAAGGCGGGAAATATTAGTCTTAAAACCACCAGCAAAACGCTCAAGCTTTAAAATTAAACGTTGATGAAGCGACCTGGGGTAGCTGGAGCATTATCTTTGGAAGCATAATGTTGAGCCTAACGGCTTCTTTAGGCGTATGCTCCGGGTCCAAGGGCTCTTTAAGCAGAAGTTCCGAGTTTAAGAGCCTTCTTCGAGAATTGCTATATTTGCATAGCCATAGTCAAAGTGCGACAATAAGCTGCCCCGTCTACGACAAGGAGATCGATGTCGGGCACCCCTTACCGACTAAGGAAGGCCCCAACAAGAAACACATCAGTTATTTTATTTTCTCGTGCTAAGAAAGATGAATACGTTAGCAAGGCCTGAAAAGACCCACCTGGCCACAACAGACCTTGGCTTTTCACATCTACAGAATTTTCATATCATTGCTAACGACCACCAAATTACTAAATCAGGAAGCTCTTTGCTAAAGCTATGTCGCTCAATAAGCAAAACGCCTGCAGTTTTCATGGACAGACAATTCCGCCAGAAGAGAGCCAGGAAAACAATCGACAGCCGCGTTTCCCATCAAACTCCACAGGCTGATTTGTCTATCTATCGTTAGATAAGAACCACCTTGGAGTAACCTAACCTACATACATCACGACATCATATTTTTTTCTCAACAACTGAAACGTTTTACCTCCGGAGATGATGATGAAAGTTCTGTCTCAGAACACCATGATGAAAACCATGCGATGCTGGCTGGTTTCATTCCATGATCACTTTTCTTTTGTCTGCATGTCAGAGACAGTTTTTTTTCTCGGCGACAAGAATTTACGTTCTTTCCCTTCAAATGCTTTCGAATATTATTTGTGTTAATTGCGCAACCACGGTGTAGCCGCAATATTCATTTACTCTACAGTATTATCCAAAAGGCGGATCGACCTTAAGAGGAAGCTTTAGCTCGGGCCCAAATCCGATAACACCTATTCAAATACACGTAAATTAGAAGAACACCTTTCTGAGATGAACACTGGGGCGGTTTTAATGCAATGCGTTGCATTTCAGAGAAAATTTACAAATTCTAGTGACAGTGCGGAGCGGAATTTTTATTTAGGGCCTGAATGTTTCTAAAGGAGCTTACAAAAATTCGAAAGATTGAAAAAAAAATAGAAGCAAGAGGTGTACATATTAGTAGCTCCGCACCAAGAACAGATATTGCAGTTCCGTAAACTGCATCTGTTATTGCATCCAAAGTGGACGAATTTGATATATCATTTCATATCTTCCGTTAATGTTCTTCATTTTTCCCATGACTTTTTCAAAAGTCCTACTCACATACCAGTGAACAATGTGAGGACCATGTATAACGTATCAATGTTGTCCGATTTAGATGTACTATCAGATGAATTTTACAGAATTGTGATATCGCTTTTCATTGCAGAGTTATCTACATGTACACTTGATAGCTTCCGATTTATGAAAACTTGCGTTTTCATCAATGTTTATAAAACAATTTACGACATAAATCGAAAATTTCCTGCCAACAGACAGAAGAGTTTACCTATTTCTTTTAACCCTTTACAACACGTTGTCGCGAATTCGCGACACACCGAATGAAGCTGACCAAGCAACTCACGAAACGTTTGCTGCCTTCAACGCCGGTCGTCACGTGTTTGCGGCAGAGAGAACTGTCTCCTACAGACACCTAGCGCCCTCTCGTATAAGGTGTTTAAAATGGGAATCCGGTGTTGTGTATCGGTTGCCGGATAGGGCGAGCCACGTGCGATGGCTCTCACTTCGACGGTTTGTGCGAAACCAAATTGAGTTCAAGCTTCCGAAATATTATTTTTTATTTTGACACATTCAAGAGACTGCCCACGACATGCTACGTTGTTTAGAAATACGTTTTTTTTGCATGCTCCTTGCTTTTGCGCTACTTGGCGAATTCGCAACATTCATCATTTTAGGCAGTTAGATGTGATTGCTGGTATGACGAGTTTGCTTTCGATTTTGTGGGAGATAATCGACGTTTGGTCCTACTACGCAAAAACAGGGTTTCGCGCGCGCCTCCCACCTGAAGATAAGAATGACGACAGCTGTCTGAGCGACAGCGATGACGAAGATGTTCACTCAGATTCTCATGCACAAGAACGAGCTGCATCCTTGAGAGAGTCTTCGTCGAGCACAGAAAATGAAGACGGTGACGTTGTGGCTTTAGCAACTGCCTCTTCAAAACAGACCGTGAAATGAAAAAAAAAATCAGACTATCAACAACCGCGGGAAATATCATGCCGCTTTTCCTGAAAGTGGTACTGCGCAAGCGCCTATTGAATATTTCAAATTTTTGGACGACACGTTCATGGATCAAATCGTCGAGCAGGCCAAATTTTTTGCAACTCAAAAAAAAAAAACTCCAAGCAAAGGGCTGGTCCTGACTCGTGAAGAGCTCGAACAGTTTCTCGGCGCTGTCACATTCATGTAGCTCTGTCGGCTCCCAAGAAGTCGGCAATACTTGGCGGCATAGTCTTGGGTCCCCATGGAGGCCGACACGATTCCGCGTGGTCGTTGGGAGGTAATCAAGTCGAGCTTGCAGTTCAATAACAATCAAGACATGCAGTAGCATGACAATACACAGAAGGAGCGTCTTTTCAAGGTTCGCTCAATTAATTGCGCTCTACTTCCAAAATATCAGTCTCAGCCGAAAACGCAAACCCTTTGGGTTGACGATCAAATGGTTCCATTCAAGGGCCGCTATAACGCCAAACAGTATATTCATAGAAAAGCTCATAAATGGGGTTACAAAGTATTTCTTCTGTGTGACTCGCAGGAAATCATGCATTCATTTGAAATATATACACCCGTAAGAAAGATGCTGTTCCTGCAGAGCCCGACATTGGTGCGAGTGAAAATGTAGTCCTCTAGTTGTGCCAGGTCATTCAGCCAGGATTGAACCATCTTCTGATATTGCGATCGATAGTAACTCTATGGATACTCCAGGCGCATTTCTGCCGTCGCCGTCGCCATGATGTTATGTATAAAGTCTAAGCACGATAACGTCACCGCGCGCTTTGTGCTGTATGTGCGAGTGAAGGCTTGCGAGGGTCGTGCGACGATCGTGGCTCAATCTCGCGCGCGTAACGGAGAACAGCGACGAGGAAGCGGGAAGTCTTCCGTCGAGCGCTAGGCACCGGGAGGAGGGGAGGGACGTGGGGGGGGGGGGGGGGGGGAGGGTGTTCTACTCAGGTGGCTGCTGCGTACGGCGAGGCCACGCGGGTGCGGTATCTTGACAGCGATCCGTGATGTGGACGAAGTGCGCCTAGTACTGGTAGCTTCGTATGCGCTGTGCTTTCAACACTTCCTGCTGAAGCGAGAGCCAGCAGGACGGTCAATTCCCTCGCTGCTGCTGCCGGGCTTGCTCGCTCCAGCGTTTTCACAGGGAGTTTCCGCAGTCATCGACTGAGATGTGTTCATGTTAACCTGTGCGGGCGTGACACCGTGCTTGCTAATTTAGTTCGTAAGCGAATGTTTGCTAGTTTATACTGCCGATAGCTGTCTAATAATTTGATATCACAATCAATGCTTCGCCTTTCGGGGGAAACTGCGACTTTTCTGTCATAATTGTGTTACATCAATAAAGCTTTTACAGCGAAGCTTTCTGTCTCATTGATTCGTCCGTGAGCGCCGAAAACGCACTACAGAAAAGCCAACTTCGGCAATGTAACTATATGCCCATCTGTGCACACAATAGAACAGCGGCACAAGACATACGTATCGTAGAACACTAGAGTTTACATTAGCAGTTGTACCGATAAGAACAATGGGAACTTCAACGCCGCGCTACCCAGACAAACTGTATATATCTGCTTTGCATTACGCGCGTCACACAATGGATTCCCGGCCGTTACCATGAGTAGGCCGTGGGTGCAGCGCACGGCAAAAGAGGCTGCCGTACGCGAACGTAAGCGCGGGCGCCATCGTGTCCGTAAGGCCGATCCCGTGCATCGGCAACGGCAGAGCCACTGACCATCTGCCACAGCGATCACAAGGCTATACTGTGGAAGTGTACAGTTGTTCCTTGAAAGTGTGAGTGTGTGCTTGTAATCAACGGCTACATTTTCTAAAATAAAGGCTATTCAAGTTAACGAAATGTGTCTACATTCTACTTTACCATTAAAAAAATACAATCCTGGACAAGCATTCAAATCACATATGCATCGCATCGGGTCGCTCAGCATCTCATGGGTTCGTTGCGTGGTCGTTCGCTTTGGACTTTGATTCAGTTTGCATGGGAGAAAGCCCCTTTCTTTAGGAGAGGGGCTTTGATTATTTTAGCGCCTTGGCAAAAAGAATGTGCACTGTCTTGGAGCAGAATGCGCTAACCGCCTACAAGGTGACTTCAGCCTACCACTGCAACTCTGAAGAAGTACTGAGGATCATTTGAAGAACTCGAGACGCTGATTGATGCCACAAAAAATAATTACACTCAAGTCATACGACAACCGGGCGGCAACAGTGAGCGCGTTAAAAGGTGCTCAGCCAGTGGCACCCGTAGACAACTGGGAACGCTCACAAAAGAAGACCGTACTGCTTGGCTACCCAAGTGCTGTGAGCATCTGCAACAAGTTGATGTTCAGCGTGGACCAACTGGACGCTCTCATTGCATCTTACAGAAACCACATAAGGTCAGAAAAGTTTTATCGCAAGATTTTCTTTCACTTTGGAGAAATGGTCGTCGTTGTCACCTGGCTGTTTTATAGACGTGACTGCGCTTTACTGGGTGTTGCAGCCAAGCAGCGGATGCGCCATCTGAAGTTCAAATTTTACAATGCTGGAAGCAGGACAAATGCATGACAGCTAAAAAAAGAGGGGAAGACCGTCATCATCCGCGGAAGCACAGCTTGAATGCATGAGAATAAGAGGGTGGATTGATGCCACAAAAATAATTGCACTCAAGTGATACGACAACCGGGTGGCGACAACAGTGAGCGCGTTAAAAGGTGCTCAGCCAGTGGCACTCGTAGACAACTGGGAACGCTCACAAAAGAAGACCGTACAGCTTGACTGCCCAAGTGCTGTGAGCATCTGCAACAAGTTGATGTTCAGCGTGGACCAACTGGACGCTCCCATTGCATCTTACAGAAACCACATAAGGTCAGGAAAATTTTATCGCAAGATTTTCTGGAGACATGGTCGTCGTTGTCACCTGGCTGTTCTATAGACATGACTGCGATTTACTGGGTGTTCTAGCCAAGCAGCGGATGCACCATCTGAAGTTCAAATTTTACAATGCTGGAAGCAGGACAAAGGCATGACAGCTAAAAAAAGGGGGAAGACTGTTCTCATCCGTGGAAGCACAGCTTGAATACATGAGAATAAGAGGGCGGATTGATGCCACAAAAATAATTGCACTCAAGTGATACGACAACCGGGTGGCGACAACAGTGAGCGCGTTAAATGGTGCTCAGCCAGTGGCACCCGTAGACAACTGGGAACGCTCACAAAAGAAGACCGTACAGCTTGACTGCCCAAGTGCTGTGAGCATCTGCAACAAGTTGATGTTCAGCGTGGACCAACTGGACGCTCCCATTGCATCTTACAGAAACCACATAAGGTCAGGAAAGTTTTATCGCAAGATTTTCTGGAGACATGGTCGTCGTTGTCACCTGGCTGTTCTATAGACATGACTGCGATTTACTGGGTGTTCTAGCCAAGCAGCGGTTGCACCATCTGAAGTTCAAATTTTATAATGCTGGAAGCAGGACAAAGGCATGACAGCTAAAAAAAGGGGGAAGACTGTTCTCATCCGTGGAAGCACAGCTTGAATGCATGAGAATAAGAGGGCGAATGCGACCCGTACCAGTCAATACCAACCGCACTGACAGTACAGGTCACTGGCAGGCTGTGGAAAATGCACGCCAGTGGTGCGAATGGCCTGGATGCAAGGGCCAAACCAGTGGCGCACCGACGGGGGGGGGGGGGGGATTCGGGGGTTGTAGCCCCCCCCCCTGAGGCCCACTTAACTCCCCCTTTTGTTTAACCCCTTTTCTTTCCTTACGCATTTGAGTACTGCAACTAAGATGTAAGACACGCAATCGTCTGCACACTCGCAAAAAGCGCATTTTTTCGACAATTTCCCGTGAAGAAATCGAAATTAGTGCTGTTTAGATGGTATTGGCAAACTGCCAACCCCCCCCTGGCAGAGATCCTGGGTGCGCTACTGGGCCAAACTGTTTTTAAATGCAAAAGTGCACCTGCGCCTCAACAAGAATGTGACCGGTTTTCAAGACTTTCACCAGCCGTAAGGTGACAGGCTGTCCCCAATTCCTGTGCGGAGGATGTTCTGCGGGAATTTTCAGGGTTCTGAAACCGAAATAAATATTTGTCAGAGACGGCGTTGTTGCGTCGCCCTGGACACATCCTCTTTATTGCTGCGGCGAAACTTGTTCATATTGGCTTAAGCGCCTGTTGTCGCGAATTCGCTGCAAACTTAATGTAAGCACTAAGGTAGCATTCTAAGTAATGTAACTGTGGAATGTAATAACGGTAGTTATTTCAAACTGACAAACAAAAAAAATTATTTTTCGTGGTCCATTGCATAATTCCGGCATTAAAGGGCTTTAAATGTAACAAAACTTGTAAAATATGGGGCAGGGGTTGCCGCGAAAAACGGTTTCTCCTTTTCCGTGTATTTAGATAGGAGCCCCCGAGCCTAAGTTTCGTAGCAAAAACTGTAAATTAGTATGGATCGAGACAGTCACCAATAGGATTAAGCACTAAGAAAGCCAATATTTGCTACATCTATTGCTTAGCATCACAATCGGCATCAGACTCTTGTGATAAGTTAGATGCGGTCTTCAGCACTTTCGCTACGGGACACAAAAACGTCATTATGGAGGATATTTACGTCAACTTTTCAGAAGATGGTACCTCCTACAACACGAATTACAGTAGTGGCTTCTTTGGGTGCGATTACCAACTGGCCATAACTTGTATAACAACATATATATGCGTTTCCTGGTAATGCCGGCACCCGCAATAAGCACACAATATCTAACTTTGTCTTACGTGATGACTGCGCTGTTGTTCAAGAATATATATTTGATCACTACCCTGCTTTTTTTTTCGGCGTCCGTACAGCTCCACTAGACAAAATTCAACTTTTGACAAGGAGTTGGTTGACAGAAAACATTTGGTTGACTGCATCGGCAAAACGGATTGGTCATTCCTTATTTAACTTCTGTATGTTAACTTTACTTATATTAACTTCTGGTCTATCATACAACGGTCTACATGAGTCATCCGCAACTGCAGAGTACCAAAAAATTGTACCCTGCCCCGAGGTTTTGCACTGACTAATTATCTGGGAAAAAGCAAAGCTTATGTAAAAAAAAGTAAAACAAGAGCGCTCGCCTAATAATAAACTTAAGTCTTCATACTCTGCTTACTGCAACACTCTTAATAAAGTATTTAGAGACGACAAAAGACAGTAGTGCAATATTAAGATCAAACAAGCCAGTAACAATGCGAGGACGCAACGAAAAACACTCGATTATTTCTTGAATAACAATACACATGAGACAAAAATTATTGAGGTACAGTCTGACGGTCAGAATATTAAGCGTCCATTCGACAGTGATAATGCGCTCAATTAATTGCTATTCTTACTGTTAATTCTTGGAAAAGAGCCCGGTACAATAAACGGCTAATTTAGTCGACGTACCGAATTATATTTCGCCTTTTGCACATGTCTTGAAAAAAGTAGCACACCATGATAACACAGCTTAGTAAACTATCTAGTGCCTGCCTTGGCGATATTCATCTAGTAAGTATACAGCTAGGAGCATCGCTTACCCTCTTTCCTACATAGCAAACGTCATATTTAAGACAGGCGTATTTCCTGCATAACTAACAAATACAAAAATGATTCCTACGCACAAAAACGAGACTACATGTGTATTTCAACCTATCAACCTATTACAACGAAGCTGTTAAGGGCTCAGTCTCCGATGGTCCGGTCCGCGTGTAGAAAAAACTCTCATTGGCCATATGCTGTATGCGCGAGTGAAAGCGCGCGAGGAACGCGCGCTTTCACGGGTAGCGAAGGTACGGCGGAGAGCAAACGCGACTTCTTCCGTCGCGCGAGAGGCCGTGGGGGAACGAAGGGAGAGAGTGGAGCAGCACCCGCAACGCGCAGAATTGTTGTCGACGGCATTGGACAGGAACTTAGTGACCCAGGGATATCACGACTGGCGTCCCACAGGGATCGGTGCTCAGCCCTTTCCTGTTCAACATGGTTCTCGCGGGCCTACCCGCGTCTCTCCCGGTGGACCCATGGTTCCCTGTTCGTCGCTCTATTTATGCCGACGACGTGGCACTCTCGACTCGGGGGCCGAGGAAGTTCATGCCATCCATTCGGTGCTCGCTACAACTGGCACTAGATGCGGTGACCGAATTCATTGGTAGCATAAGCCTCACCGTCTCAATAGCCAAAACCGAGGCCATACTGATTCATCCACTGGCCTCAGCTCGGCGTTAAACAAAGTAGCTGACGATTGCTGGCCGTGCCCTATCTTGGAAGCAAATGGTCACTTACCCAGGGCTCGCCATTGACCACCGGTTCACGTGGATTCCTGCAGCTAAAGCCACCACTACCAAGGTGCGCCGCGTGCAGGGAGCTGTCAGGAAGCTGCAGCAACATGGCCATGGCTGCAAAACAAAGTGGGCGCTGCGGGTGAACCAGGCTGCAGCAACGTCTGTGCTCTTGTATGCCCTTCCATTGGTGAACCTCATACCGGCCAGCAGAGAGCAGCTGGAGGGTTTGCACAGAGGTCCTTTTAGGAGCATCCTGCGGCTCCCAAAGCATTCACCGGTCGCTGCAACACTGGCAGAGGCTGGTGAAGGGCCGCTCTCGCTCAGGATGCTCGAACGCGTCCTTGGGCCCATTGACCGCTTCATCGGGCTCCGGATGGCGGAGACCTGCTGGCTAGACTCCCCAGTCAGCCGTCTTCACGAATGGGAGGTCTGTGCCTGCTGTACGAGCAGGTGATCACGGGTTTCCCTGTGACAATCGCGCTTCCTCCACGACACCATCGACCAGCGGACGTCCACCTCTCGCTCAATGGAACGTATAAACGACCGACAACAGCTGCAGCACTGCAACAGGCTGCAGCCTGCAAACACTACGGGAAGGAAGTCTGCTGGTCTACACTGATGGATCAGTCCTGCCGAATGGATCGACCACTGCAGCCTGCACCATCCCGGCTAGGGTGGTCAACAGACAATGTCGGATCCCCTTCGCCGCGAGCTCCACCGCGGTAGAACTAGCGGGGATCCACCTAGCCGCCGATGTCCTTGCTGAGGACACTTCTGAGCAACCAGTGGCAATGCTCTGCGACTCGAAGCCAGCGCTCCAGAGCCTAATCAACCACCGCCAATCAGGGCTTACGAGGGCCCTGCTGAGCTCGAAGTTCTCAGCATTGGCTGCCGTGGGGGTCACCATATCGTTTCACTGGCTGCCTTCCTATCTGGGAATAGCCGGTAATGAGGCAGCGGACACCCTCGCACAAACCACCCACCATTCCGAAGTGTCGCTCACACGAGCAGTCGCTTCCTCGAATTTTTCGAGGCAGCGCCTGAAAAAACTTCTCACAACCGTCCACCCAGATGCCAGAGTGGTAAACGGCAACGGTCTCAGGCCAGTTCCAGAGTGCGGCCTCACCAGGAGGGAACGCCCAACGTTGCTTCGACTGTCAACACCTCTATCTCACCGGCCTGCGAACGTTGCGGCGACCCCGAGACGCTGGAGCACCTTTTCTGTGCTTGCCCAGCGCTGGCACAGGACCGCTCAAGGGTCATCACTGCCTACAGACAACAGGGTCTACCTGCTGAGACAACCAGCGACCTCCTGTTCCCGTCGCTTCCCCACCTCCGAGCTCTCCATAGCCTTTTAGAATTTGTGGAATTGAACGGGATCACCACCCATCACTAAGTGCTCTCCCCCAGCAGGCCACCGCCTCCATCACCAGCCTCCTCCATGATCCGATGAGACTCTTACTGCTTCTCCTTCTCTTCCCTTCCTTTCAACATCTTTATCTCCTTGTTCCCCTTCCCCTGACGCTGCGCCGTTCTCCCTATTGGGCAGCAGAAATAAGCGTCATTTTCTTCTTGAATAAAATCACTACTACTGTCGACGGCGGCGGTGTTTTGCCCGCGTTCGCACCGAATGCGCGTGGCTTTGGTGACGTGTTTATGAAGAACGTGCCAAGCTTTGCCGTACACGCTATGGTGGCGTACCGTAGCGACCATGGTCCCTGTGGCCACTAAATAAATGAAAACCACCGGATCATATATATTTCTGATTCTTTAATAGTTCTGATAACCAATTACACCCTCACATCTTAATAGTCATAATTGGAAAATACATAATTCCCACCATAGTACAGCTTCGCTGGTCTTCAATCTCCACCCGAGTCGAAGGGCTGACGGTTTTTTTTTTTATGCGGCCTACTGAACAATAGAACGTGTACAGTACATTCAGTGGCTGAAAAAAAAGTAAAGCACATGACGTCAAAAAGCTGCAAATAGCACCCATTAAACACTGTCTTTCCTTTCTAGTTTACTAGCAGACATATTTGACTTAGCACTGCAATCTGGATACTTTCCCGAATGGATAAAATGCGCCACAGTTTCTCAATTTTTAAGGGTGGTGATCATAATGTAGCAAATAACTATACGCCAATATCGTTGCTGCGCTCCTTTTCTAAGGGACTGGAGAAAGTGATTTTCTTCGTTTTCAAGAATGCACTGTTCAGCTTCACAAGGGGTGATGAACAGACACAGCTTTACTATCGTTAAATAATACATCGTACAACATAAAGAAAATATATGTTTGTGCTTGCTCTAATTGAGGATTTTAGCAAGGCTTTTGTCATGGCTATGCTACATTACTCGACATATTACAGCATTATGAAATACGCGGCAGTTCTCTTAGCTTCCTCCTATTTTATCTCAATAAAAAATGCAGTGCGCATGTATAAATGGCAAAACGTCATGCCATCTACACAGTAAATTTGGTGTACCACAAGGAAGCGTTGTGGGACCACTTTTGCCTAATGTTTACATAATGTTTATATATTGTTATGCACTTAAATAGCAAGGCAAAATTTATTTTTATGGTGACGACAACACTGCTTCTTTTTGGCCGGATCAAACATAAACCAGGCAGTAAATAGGATCTGGAGAAATTCTACGAGCATATATGTATACGGATCCCACAACTGAGAGCGACATAAAAAACGTGTACAAATCTCTTAAAACAGATTTACGTGTGATATTGCCACCATTGAAATTAGGCCAGTAAAGTACGTTCTTGACATCACACTGCCACAGCTCATGCATATATATAATCTAGCTCTCTCGACAAGTGTTCTTGCGAAGAAAATGCCAATAGCAAAAGGTAGTACGATATTCAAAGGTGGGGAAAAAATAACCTATCAAATTGCAGGCCCATATCCATACTTCCTGTGTTCTCTAAAGGGTTAGAAAAGATAATGTAGACTCGAATAATTGGATTCGCCAACAAGTACAATTTTAGCCTCCCCCCCCCCCCCCAATTCGAATTCAGAAACGACAGGTCTACAGAATTTGCCCTTGTCATGCAAAAATAAATCATTCTAAAAGCCTTCAAAGAAAAACGCGTGATAGCTGGTATATACATCGACTTCCCGAAGGTGTTCAACCGCCTCAAACACTTAACACTTACTAAAAAACCTTGAACTCTATGAAATAAGAGGCACACCACTTGTGCTTATAAAATGATACCTGCAAACAGAATCTATATCCGTACAAAGCAGTTAGCTCAGGTGTCCCTCAAGGGAGCATATTTAGACCACTTCTATTTAATTTCTATATAAATGACATTGCACAAGGTAACCACGGTGCAGAGTACATAACTAATGCAGATGATACCACAATTTCTTTCGCAGTCATTGTTATGAAACTCTTCAAAGTAATAATAACGAAGCGGTCCGTGTTTTACACAAGTGGAGCGTAATGAGTTCTCTTGAAGTTAACATAACGGAAACAAAAGCTATTATCTTCCCCCCTCGACAGTCCCCTGCAGCACCCACTTTGAATCTTGCCTTATGGAATTCACGTATAGAAATTGTTTACGCAGTAAAGTCACTTGGTGTATTTTTTCAAAAGCATTTGTCTTGGGACATCCACGTTAACTACGTTGCTACGCAGATAGAAAAGGCAGAAGGAATTCTGGCAAAGTTCAACTTCCACTTACCAGCGGCTGTCAAACTTCATATTTATACCGCACTATTTTTTCCCATTTCAGTTATTGTTGTCTATTCTGAGGCACAACCACATTATCGAACCTGAACCAGCTGCTTGTATTAGAAAAGAAAGCGCTTCGTTATATTACGCGCGTTGAAAAAACTGCGGACACAAAACCTCTATATATAAAATAGAATCTCGTCACTGTGCATAACTTGCACCCTCTAAATTTAGCCAGAAAGTATAAATACCACTCAGAAGGACTCCTACGCACATTTTCAGAGTTGACACCGCTCACAAGATCTTTTAATTCACGCAGTGATGATATCTGGAAAATACCCTTTACACGCGTTATGGTAACAAAAAAATGCTTCGTCATACGTTTACAAATCTGTTAAACGAACTTCACCAATACGGAATCAATTCATAAACTGGGAACAGTACAATTAAGGTATTTTTGGTTTCGAAGGATTGATATTTTTTTTTTTGTGTGAAAGCTACACATTATATATAATGTTGTTTAGTATTTCCGAATTTTTTCTTTGTTAAGATTCTATAAATGAATGATGAATTCATTTTTTCAATGAGTTAGAAACTTATCATTATGCAACGTGTACAACCATTTTGTATTTCCACGCGCTCACTGTATGCCATGTAAACAGGGGCTGAAAGCTTCTCAAATGGATAGATCCACTTTTTTTCCAGCCTTCGCCTCCCACAAAAGAACCGACTTGTGGATGGAATAAAGTTTTTTGATTGATTGATTGATCATCCCAATGTAACGAGTTTTTAATGAAGCTATCAGTGTGTTCAAAGAGAAATCAAATAATGGACAACCAGTAAAGACGAAGGTAACGATTTTTCGCACGAAGAATGAAAAGGCAGC
>NW_023607020.1:0-40001 GCF_013339745.2 Dermacentor silvarum | reverse complement strand
GTACTACGTGCATTTAAGGTCTGCAAGAGAACCAACGGCTTCACAGATGTTCACAGAAAATTTGCAGAATACACGACCACCCGGGGCTCTGCGTAAAGTCGCACTTCTGAGAAACAGGGAAAGAGAGGTACGGCTGAACTTTTTATTCGGCTCTCGGCCTTCTTGTAATGCTTGAACGAGTCTTGTTTATTACCATTTGTTTCTCTCTTAGTGCAGCAGCAAATAACAGTCGAATTAACCGATACTGTAGGGTTCGTACTAATTTAGCTTGCATTTTTATGCAATTAGCATTCTCGGACTATTGAACAAAACAGAAGTGCACGTCGTATGCGACACTCTTCGTGATCCTCTTTCACGCCAACAGGGGGCACTGGGTATGAACTACTGGATCTGCCGCCAGCGAGGGAACCGTTCTGAGGGTTGGCACGCCCCGGCGAGCCACGCATCTCGGAGACCTCACGCAGACCTCTCGACAGCGTCGCTAGATGACGCAGCAGGTCCTGAGGGGAAGCGCCAGACAGGAGCGAGAATGTAGTACACGCCTCCTATACCACTCGTTTATCAGCATTCGCAGGCACCGGCGTTCCATGCATTTCGAAGGCCACGCGAAGTACAGACGGAAGTGCGAGAAAGGATTCCCGCTGTAGTGCACACCACATAGATGGCGCGTTTCCACGGTGGCGGCACGTTTTGTCGCTGCGTTGCTTCTACGCTAAGCGGCAGTACCGTCGACCGTCCTGGTGAGACTGGTTTCGCCGGAATTTTTTATTATTTTGAAATAGGCTTAGAACTCAACATTAGGGTTCTGGCGAAAGCTTAACAGCCGGCTGCCGCACTTTCTGATAACCCTCCTTCTTTCTCAACAGGCTTGAGTTCAGCGACAATCCTGTTGACGGATTAGAGGTATCTTCTATTTGGCTTGCCCTTTCACAGAAGTTCAGGGAGTGCAGCACTTTTGTCCTGGATTTAGCAGTGCTGCGCGCGACACTTGCAGTGTGCTCTCCGATTATAGTTTGCGTAAGGAGAGTTGAGCTCGAGTTCATGGTTCCCGTGCACTAGCTAATTTTACAATGCAGCCGACGTACAGCTCTTAGTAGCAGACGTCATGACGTAGGGCTAGTCATTTCGTGGTGCAGGGATATGAATACTTGTCGCTATGGTTACAACAGATTGACCAGATTGCATAAAGAAGCGATGTGTCTATTTCTGTTAGAGTACGTTGGTGAAGGCTTGCAACGTGCTAAAATGCGTTCGCTCAAACAGCGTTCTATTGGGGCATGTTTTCTGACAAAAATAGCATCCATGGCCACCATTCCGTTGGCTACCTGCCCTTTGCAACCTGAGTAGTTGTGGAAAAGGTTTACCTGCCTGCAACCTACGGTGGAACTTCTTCGTTGCTGCGCTTTTCGCCTCGATTTAAAATGACCCCGAAGCGCAGAGGGGCAGAACTGTACTTTCATGACCTGAACTTGTGCACCAGAGGTTACGGCACTCTCGACAATTGGTCCAGAAAGATCCAGCCAAATCAGACTTCAATGGTTTGCGAAGTACTATACATGGTGAAATTATATGATAGCATATCAACTATACACTGACCCATGGCAAATAACTTACTCGAGAGCGGGGATTCTTGCGAACACGCAGGCGTAGTAGCCAACGACGGCCAATACAACCCGCAGGACATCCACCCACAAAACCTTCAGCAGGACGAACATGAATGAACCCCGACTCCTAGGAGCAATTTTACTGGAAAAACACAACAAAAAGAAGTCATGACATTTCTTAAGAATACCAGAAAAAGAGCTAATGCATTAGAAATTAATTCTTTTTAAGGTTTATTATCGTTGCCAGAGTCTGACACATGCCGAAATCATATGCTGTACTGTATTTTTCAGCTCATTCAATTAGAACTGACGCTAGTTACGAAGTGTATTCGGCACTCAAAAAGCGCCAGGACGTTTCGTTTTGGTGATTATTGGTAAGCTACATGCATTAAACATATACGGTGAGACAAAAATTACGCTTCAGTCCTGAAATTTTAGTGAGTGCTAATTTTAAGCGATGCACACGATGTATCGAGCCCCCATCTGTTCATCGTGACCAAGCTAGCAGAGGCAAAAACGTCCGCAAGGGTTGAGGAGGGCACCGGGGTGTTCGCTAGCAATAGTGTTCCCCAAATTGAGGTATTCTTTTCTGCTGACGTCCGTTAACCAATTAGGTAAAATTGCATATTTAAATTAAGACTTCCTAGTCTAATGACATAAGTTCCAGGGCATGGCTAAGCTTGGTTTTTAGGGACATCACAAAGGGCACACGCTACATTTTTCTTAATTTTTCCTTTTCCGTGTATCAAAGCTGTGGCACAAAATACTCAATGATGAGTGAGCGCTCGCTCGCGCCGCCTCGAATGCACGATACGAGCTCTCTGGAAAGGAATTTCAAAGAAGTAAATGTTCTAAATGGTTGACTTGCGACCGCATGAAAGTGACAAGGCGTCAGCGTAACTGTTAATTTGGCTGCTCTTAACAGCAATCTAACTTTTAACGCGACAGCGTTAAGAGCCCATTGCCGCGGAAGATTCGGTGTCGGCGTCGGCGGCGTTGTTCGTTACAGAAAAATCATCCCGAACTAAGCAGCCCGAACCTCGCAGGGCTTCCGCGTGGCGCATAGGCGTTACTGAACTAATTTAATTTCTCAAAGTCAAATGCGTGAGAAAATTCGTAAAGTGCGACTTACACAACATGATAGCATCGGATTGTAATTTGAATATGCGAGAAAACATAATCCTGTTACGCGGAAGCTAACGCCTTTTCAGCTGCCGTTTGAAGTCTGTCTTAGTGGAAGCGGCGTGCCCCGCTCGGTTCCTTGCAACACCATCCAGATGGCGCTCGCCTCCGCGCATCCACAGCAGCGGCGATGTCCGCTGTGAGGGGCAACCAGAAAAAAAAGAACCAGAAAGCTCGTCTTCGTGTATAGCGTTCGCCGCCAGCCTTTGCAGGTAAACATTACGGTTACATAAGCTGCAGTTACCGGGAAGCGTGAGAAGCAGTCAGGGATCTTTGAATGCTATCGCGTTCCACTCCTACAGACGAAGCTTAAGCGCCCTCATTAAGCAAGGTGCTGCTTAATGCTTAATGGACAAACATGTCCTCCCAGGTTTTTCTGTAGCTTGCAGCGTCATGTGGCTGCTTTTTCTTTGCAGGAGCCAACAGTTACACCAACCCCTAGGCACGTTCATGTGGTCACCAAGTTGTGTTTATTTGAAAGCCCCTTCGAAATTGCTGGTGCAGAGTAGACGAGGTGTGCAGTCACACGCTGAATTGGATTAATTTCTTGTGTATTTTTTGCGACGCCTTTGAAACGCGAAAATAACCAATAAAACTCAAATAAGTACTATTACGGCTCCGGCAAGTGGGAAAATCTATCTGTGGCCATTTCATAGCGTTGCTCAGTATTACTGGATTGCTATTATGGCCGGAGGTACTTCATTGCCCTGCATCTGCTTGTGACCGAAACCCAGTCGCAGGGCATTTGCACATGAATCTCGTGATTTAGTAGTAGCAATAAGCCTTAAATGTACTTACTGAAATCATGTAACGCGCCTTATCTCAACGCTCAGCACAATAGGCAGCCTTCCATCAGAAGCCATGGAAACGTTTGCGTGCATAGTACACGCACGCACGCACGCACGCACGCACGCACGCACGCACGCACGCACGCACGCACGCACGCACGCACGCACGCACGCACGCACGCACGCACGCACGCACACACACACACACACACACACACACACATGCAATAGCCTTATCTTTTGGGCACTAGAAGAGGTTAGTAATAGTGACCATTTGACATTATGCCATATTACATGTTTATGTCTGTCCGTACTTATTATTATTAATTATCTTATTAATCTATTTATTATTAATCTTGAAATATCCTTGTTACCCATTGTTGCCATTTAAAGTGTTTCTTCGTGGTACTAAAATTGTTCGGAACCTTTTAACAATATTATTGGATCCAGAAAAATGTAAAAATGCAATCTACTAAAAAAAGACTACAATGAACTTCAAACTTCAAACTTCAAGGAATAAAGTTCGGCAACACCGAAATATTTGTTTATTACCGTGAGGTGAGTCGTGCCGTGGCAGCCTGGAGGAGTCCTTTGCATCGTATTCCTCTCGGGAGCGCAGTTATCCGAGCCGTTGCTGAAACTCCATTCCGAATCACGTCTTTGAAAAGCCTGCGTTATCATCCCCTTTATGATTAACCGGTCATATGGCTGAAATCTTTATCAACAAACTGCCTATATAAGTGCATATTAGGAGGAAGTCTTCGAACACAAAGACCAAGATGCTGCAGCTTCGGCATCAAATGTCCGCACTGCAAGGTGGCGACACCTAGTGGCGGATGGGATACCTATAGCATTACTCGAGGACGCACAGGCACATCGTAGAATAAGATTTCGAACCACACGTCTAAAATGAAGTTTTTGAATGATGTTTCTTTCAAATGACGGATGCGTTTATTAGTGCTAGTCCAGACGCGTTCAACACCAACAAAAATATTGAATAGCCCAGTAACTATTTATTTTTCGCTTTCGTTAGCAACTTTAAAGGCGAACAACTCGCGATCTTCTCTGACAGCGAGTGCAGATCTTCCCACGAATTTATGAATAATCATGGGATTCTAACATTCTTTCTTTCTTCCCTTATGTTTCCGTTTCACATTGAAGGTAGGTAAAAAAAAGCGCCAGAGGAGCTACTGGAGCGCAGTTTCCATGTTTTTCAGGAGTTTAATCTCCTCTTTTAATGCGAACGGATTATATGCCACATGAAGCCGGCGTTGTCAGCAATGAGTGGTACCAAAAATCCGAGTGACGTCATCAGCTTTTTTTATTACGTCAGTATAATACCGAAGATAGTAAATGGCATACCAACGCTAATGAGTAAATTATGAGTGATTAATGTGAAGTAAAGTAAATAAACTGAATTAATCTGAGTTAGAGTGACGTAAAGTGAATTAAAGTTAAAAATAGCTATAAAAGGGGGACTTAAGGTTGAGTAAAGTGAATTAAGGGGAAGTAAAGGGAATGAAGGTGAATTACACTGGATTAAGCAGGATTAAGGTTGGTACAAATTAGAGCAACGTCGAATAAGGTAGGGTTGTGAAGGACACGCGACGATGTATGACGTGACATATCATGGACGTAACCCATTAACTAGAGAAGTCATAATGCGTTCGCTTTTTAATTATGTAAGGTACTTAAGATACTTAAGTGACTGTCAATTTTATTAAATACTCTAAGAGCAGTGTCGAGCACAGGAACGTGTTTAGTAAACAGTTGAAGTTTCTTTCTGATTTATGGTTTCTCCTCATTTGAAGAGTGAGTGAGTGAGTGAGTGAGTGAGTGAGTGAGTGAGTGAGTGAGTGAGTGAGTGAGTGAGTGAGTGAGTGAACTTTATTGGGTCCACAATAGACGCGAGTAAACTCGACGTCACCTGGCTAGGCCCACTCGGGGACCATCAGGTCAAACCTGATGGCCCTCTCGCGGGCCCTCTGGACTGCCAGGGTTTGAAGAGTGAAAATTATTTGGAATGGTTAACACTTGTTCGCAATTAGACCTCGATGATGTGAGAGGGGTGAGGGTTTCTAAGTCGTCCTAGAGAACACTTCGGCAGTCACGTTGACGAACAGATCAGCACGAGACAGATCGTCTTTGAGAAACAATGTTTTCACGCGCGAGCGTTAACGGTCCCGTGTGGCAGAAAATTCGGCGTCGGCGTGGGTGCGGGCTAGCAGGCGTTGTTGTCGGAAATAATCATCCCGAACCACCCCGACCGGGCAGGCCCTCTGCGTGGCGCGAGGCATTAGTGAACAAAATTGATCTTTTCAAAGCAAAATGCGTCAGAAAAGTTGTAAAGTACAGCTTAAACACAACCTACAGACGTCGATCATAGCGTCGGATTGTAATTTGAATGTACGAGAAAAAGCCTGATAAGCAGCCACGGATCTTTGAATGCTATCGCCTTCCACTCTTAAATGCGAAGCTTAAGCGTCCTCCAAATTTTAGTGCTATAGCAATTATATGGACACTCCAAGCGGATTTCTGCCGTTGGCGCCGCCGTCGCCGTGAGGTTCCGTGTAAAGTCCAAGGGCGATAAAATCGTCGCCGAGCGCCGTATGCTGTATGTGCGAGTGAAAGCTCGCGAGGGACGAGCGCTTTCACGGAGAGCGAACGCACGGCTGAGAGCAAACGCGACCGTCGCGCGTAAGGCCGTGGGGTGTGGGAGGAAGGGAGGGCGACGTTGCGCCGGGGCACCAACGGCGCAAGGGGAATTGGCGACTCAGTCTCGCACGCGAAAGGAAGAAAGCGGGAAGGCAGAGCGGGAGGGAGGGGGTGCGGCTTCTACTCTGCCCGCAGCTACGTACTTATAGATCTGCAGACGGCTCATAGCTTTGTATTAGAGTGTACTAGACAATGGCAGAGTGGGCCGAACGGCGCTCTCCCGCTGAGGCGCCGCGTGTGGAAAAATTGTGCGAGGGCGCTGCGAGCGAACTGGATTGGGGTGGAGACGCGCTTCACGGCATATTCAATGTACTTTCGCTGCGCGCGCCGAGGCCGATTGCGCATAGTACGCTCTTAACATAGGGCTTTATTTCAACTGCAAATTTATGTTTACACCATTTTGTCAAACATATATATTTGAGGCATGGATTATACAACGCGACGTCTTCTATTTTGCTGTCGTTGTCAAGCACGTCGTCTGCTAGCGAGCGCACGTTCAGTTACGCGGATGCTAGCGGACTCCCAGTTTTTCTCGCAAAACGTCTGTGCAGTACATTGTTAGGGGCGAAGCTCCTTAGGGTCGAGCATTGTCCCTCGTCGCGCCGTCGTAGCCACGCTAGTACTCGCCGCTCCCGCCAGAGGCGCAGGTGTGCTCTCTCTCTCTCTCGTTCCCGACGCGCTCTCTCTCTCGTCCGTACCTAGGGGCGCTGCGGTGCACAAGGGCTATATAAGCGCTGTACATACTGCACACATGTACAGTATATATATATATATATATATATATATATATATATATATATATATGTACGCCACGCTCCATCTTCCGGAAGCCAGAAGGCGGCTTCCGCTTCCGGTTCCGTTTCCAGTTCCGGGAGCCGGAACCGGAAGCCAGCTTCCGGCTTCCGGAGAACGCTTCCGGCGTTTTGCCCGAATGATCCCCCGGCCGGTGTTTCGCCCACTCATCATCATTCACTGCGTGGATATGCGGTGTTTTTTAAATGTTTCAGGTGCTTTGGTGAGCCCATGACTCCTGACGGCCGGTACCAATTGTAGTATTAGCCAGGTGAGCTGCTGTTTTCGCCACTGTCTTCTAAAATGCAACTGGTATCTCTGCAACATGAAGCTACGTAAGAAAATTTTATTATTGATATCGTGTCATTTTACGCGTGCTTCCTTTTGGTAGATATTGATCAAGGGTCGAAGAAAACAATATTAGAGTGAAATAAACCAGGTTTCTTAAGTGCATGGCGCGAAGAATGACCAATGTATATCGAGGTAATTAAATCAAAAGGTACATAGACATATATAGTCACGATGTATATGGAAGGGCAAAAATAACAAATATTCGAAATGCACTAATTGAAAAAGTGAGAACTCCCGACCGGAATAAGCGCTCGTGTTTGTAGTAACAAACACACGTATTAGTGAATAGTGTACATAAAACTCTCAGTCGCAGAAATAATATTCGTATATGTATATATATATATATATATATATATATATATTTATATGCAAGTGTTACTGATATACTGTACGACGCTGAATAGCCGTATCCGTTCGAATGTAACGCATAACAGTACTATTAAAGTCTCAAAGGTGAGTGCCCGATGCAAGTGAGGACTGTTATTCCGAATGATTGTGCTGCCGGAGAGTCGTGGCTGTTGCGCAGAGGCGCAGCTCCTGAGAGAATTAACGCACGGGTGTTAATAGGTCCTGCTTTTAACAAATTGCTAGCTGTCATTCAATATAAACGCCCCGTTGTGGAGCAGCTTGTAAATCTGCTAACTTGATTCAGACAAGGAAAACTTTTGACAATCTCCCCATGTTTGCAACCCATTACAACTGGGTGCCCCAAGGGGTACCACACCTATCTTCTTCAACGAACGTAACAGATCTGCACATATCTCTACTTGTATGTGAGACAGGCAATTCCTTTAATCGTTTCATTATGGTCGTTATGATAGTGCACCGGATAACTGAAAGCAGCCGTTTATAATACACAAACTGCTGAGTTGAGCGGTCATACGTTTGGGAACAGCATTACATTTATGTATGAAATATAGGATAAGCGTAACATGTTTTTCTCGGAAATCAGACTCGAGAATAATTTATTTTGTTTACACCCCTAGAAAAAAGGCCGAAGAACACAGCCACATGCTTTTTTACTTTCTTTTAATTTAAACAAATTCTTTCGTTTTACGTGGGAAATTAAACCACGACATGTTTGTGAGGCACCCGGTTTAGTTTTCACCCCCTGGGGTTCTTTAACGTCCACCTAAGTAGAAGTACACGAGTCTTTTTCCATTTAGTTCCCATCGAATTTCATGACCTGGATTGAACTCGCGAGCTCCAGTTTAGCAGCGCAACGCCGTATCCACTATATAGTCACCAATTAGGCTGCCGCGCAGGCTTTCTTTCTTTACTTTTCTTTTTTGAAGTATCGACTGGAAAAAAAATTGCACGTACGGCTTACGGCCCAAGATTGGCATATAAAATGACTAACTAAAACCGTTTTAGGTGCTCGAGGTCTGACCACAATAAATGAACTCGTACCAATTACTCCGCATACTGTTACGCGAGGAAGGCGGAAACATCAATGGAATGTTGCCGCTGCAGTTTTCTTTTTTTCTTTATCAATGTTTCCCGTAAATATGGGTACAAGGCGCCGGATGGGCCAGATATGCTTTAATTATTTGAAGCGGCAAGCAGGAAGGTTACGTATGTTTCTTCGTCTGCGTTTCGCAAGAAATACTGATGGAAAACTATATGGGCAACAATATACACGAGAGATACATGCTGCTTGAAGAACGAGAAAAATATTTGTTCTGCAAAGGGAACCGTACAATAACATAGTAGAATGAAAGCCAACACTGTGGACGCAATGCACGTGCAATCACCAAGCGGCATTAAAAAATAAAAATGTGGTTGATCCCTCTTATATAGGAATCGGTATAGAACACGAAAGTGAAACGTGTCTTCACAGAAGTAGTGTAATGTTTATTGCACATTGATATATAATGTCTATTGGTGTTTTGTGGCTAAAGCGCCCTTAGGCGTTGATGCACCCACGCTGACGCCTGGTGGCACGTCTCCTCCATCACGACTACCAACGTCGATGACCATGAGCAACCGTCGTGCATATGGAAGCTGCACTACGCTGCACACGCTAGCACAACGCGAAAGACGAAGCACGTAACTGACACACTAATACAACGCGCAAGACAAAGCACGTAACTGAATCGTCACCGAGTCAAATCAGCGCGTACAGCGCGTCGTAATTGCAGCCTCCGCGATCAACTTCAGAAACATTTTCAGAGCTAATTGCGGAGGCCACGCTCCGCTGTGCTGAGTACGGTGAACGCCACCTGGCGTTGGTAGTGCTTCTTGATGCCAGCGTCCCTTCGAATGCTGGCATCGAGGCGTCGTAGTGCTGGGACCACCGAAGCGTTCACTGTCGGTGCGCGTTAGTGTCATAATGCAGTACTTCTCTTTTCTGCTCGTAGGCGGCGGCACCGCCCCGAGCAAGAGCGCGGGTACACGGAGGAGTGTTAGATATATAAGGCGCGTCTGTGTAGCTCTCTGCAAATGCGTTTGTGGCGCAATGGGTTAAACGCTCGGCGATCTATCGTCGCGGACCGATTTCCAGATTTTGCATGTTTGTGGAACTTTTTCTTCTGGTTTCTTTCTTTGTATTATGTTCGTGTACATTGTAAGCTGACGTATTTCCGTGACGGAAATACGTCAGTGAAGTCTTGGTGGACCCCGGCATAAAACACTTTCGTGTTAAAATAAAATGAAGAGAACGAAAGTAATTCATTCTTACGGCATAAATTCATGTCATATGCAATTATGAAAACCATTTGAGCGGTCTGAACGCAAATAGCAGCGCGCGAAGTAGTACGAATGACCCTGCTGAGCAGTATCGCCAGCAGTTTCCAACGGTGCGACCTTGATGCGGCCCAGTCCACTTCGATCGCAGCTCCGCCACAGTATTTTTCCACGTCGGGCTCCTCACTGGAAAGCATGAGGCGCCCCAGCCGCCCGTCCCACTCGGCCATTGTCTAGTACACTATACTTTGTATGCGCTGTGCTTTCGCCGCTCAGTTTCCGTTGAAGAGATAAACAGCATGAACCTTTGCCCGCTGCTGCTGCTAACTGCGCTTGCTCACGCCAGCGTTTTGACAGCGGTTGCCTGCGGTCGTCGAGAGGGATCTATTCATGTTTGCTTGTGCGCGCTGACACCAGCTTGTTAATTCAATTAGTAAGCGAATGTGTCCAAGTTTATACAGCCGATAAAACTACTATCCTTACTTCGTATAGCTCTCTACTAATTTTCTATCGCAATTGATGCTTCGCATTTCAGGCGAAACTGCGATATTTTTCAATCTAGAAAGTGCTAAATCTGGCCAAAGTTAAGAAAAAGAGGTATTGCATGTTGATTTAGCAGCATGCCATGCTTTATGAAATTGCAACTTCACGATAAAGCAACTGCCCCATTGCTGGCCCTTTATTTTCATTATTTTTGCGCAAGAACACAGCGCAAAATAACTGAATTTATTGCAGTGCCGTTATTTCTGCGCGAAAATCAGTAGCAGTAGTTTGACCTTGAATTAATTTGGCGACAAGAATCGCTGACTTGCGAAACTAATGCGGAGTCTCGAAAACATAATCTCTCAGTTTATCCCTCTTTGTATCGGAGAGTTCACGACAGGCATAACCAGGCGCGTGAAATATAGCACGGGAGAAAAGCCATTAATTCATGCAATATTTCAGCCATCGTAATGCTGCTACTTTGTCATGCACTTCTTGTAGCCTTAACATATGCGAAGACTGAATCTCTTCGTGTTACCTCCTGGTACAATGTTTTTCCAAAACGACTGAGTACTTGATTTTTATATATTTATTTATTTTACCCTCAGGGCTTGCACACTACAGAGGGGAGGGTCATATTACATACCAAAATTGGAGAAACAGTTGATACAATAATAACATTAAGGAGCATGAACAACCGACAAATTAATGGAAAAATTAAACAGCTACAACTAAGATAAAGCAGAGTAATTTGAACATCTCAAACTAACACAACAACAAGGTAAAACAGAAGAACAAATTAAATACAAATAATTAAGCAATGTTAAGCAATGAGGCCTGCGTCCAGCAGTGGACATAAAAATACGCTGATGATGATGGCGACAACGACATAGTACAGAATAGAGCACTGCACGGGCCGATTTTTTTTTATTATTACGTTGGGCTGCCCGCGCGAGCCCGGCCAAAAGCTTTATGGCGAGACCCGGGCCCGGCCCGGGCCCGGAAATAATCTACGTTTCCCGCCCGGCCCGGCCTGCCTCCCCCTTATCTTAGGCCCGAACCCCGCCCGAGACCGGCTCGTAACCGGCCCGAACCCGGCCCGAGACCGAAAAAGATCACCGAGCGGCATTAAAAAAATAAATAAAATAAAGAAGAGAATGAAATTAATTTATTCGTAAGGCATAAATACATGTCATATGCAATTATGAACATCATTTGAGCCGTCTGAAAGCAAATACGAGCTCGCGAAGTATTACGCATGACCTTGCCGAGCAGTATCGCCAGCAGTTTCCAACGGCGCGACCTTGATGCGGCCCAATCCACTTCTATCGCAGCGCCGCCACAGTATTCTTCCACGTCGGGCGCCTCACTGCAAAGCATGCGCTGCCCCCAGCCGCTCGTCCCACTCAACCGTATTCTATAGCCGAAGCGCAGCCACGACCGCTTACGACCGCAGCGCATGGATGGAGTAAATGGAGAAAGAAAGCTCGTTCCACCATGGTGCAGCGTAATGCGCTGCTGCTAGGTGGCCGGTTGAAAACATGTGTGCCATCATGGATGGACGCAGTGCCATATTTCAACCGAGTGACGAATTGTCTTATCTTACCAGTCATCGTTTTATCAATTCGCCTTTGAATAATCAGCAAGTCGCGAACGCGCTTATACCGCGCATTAATTACATTGATTTAGGTGAAAAATCCAATGGCATCCTTTGGTTTGAGGCGACTTCGGTCCATTCTGGACTTCTACATTCTGTTCAAACAGCGAAAAATACGACGGAAGAAGAAAAGGGAAGTGCGCAGGAGTAGCACTGCTAGCTTCCAGCTGCGCCGGCCGCAATAGGTTTTTCAGAGTCGAGAAGCGCGAGGATAACTCGCTGCACGTTACGTGCACACCACCAGAAAGTCCGAGCCCGATCCAGGCCCGCGTCAAAATACCCGAGCCCGGCCCGGGCCTGGGTCAAAAAGCACATGCCGCGCCCGAGCCTGGCCCGAGCCCGTGAAAAAACTGCCCTACCGGGCACGGACCGGCCCGCGGGTCGGGCTGGGGCCGGGCTTTCGGGTAAACCCGAGCCCGTGCAGTGCTCTAGTACAGAATGCACCTATTCACTGCAAAATGCGCATTTTATTAGGCCTAACTTTCTATATTTGTGGAGGCAGCAACCTGCTGGATACGTGCTACATAAAAGTGTTTTTCCGAGCATGAAAGATGCCCGTGAATACACGCGAAGTGGCTCAAGCGGCCAGTTGCGCGGTAGTTTTGCGTGTATTCGCGTGCTTCTTTCACGCTCGGAAAAACACTTTTATGTAGCACGTATTGAGCAACAGAAATCCGTATCGGGAGTTTCTCATGTCACTCTACAATTTTTTCATTGACACTTTTCATGTAGTTATAATATTTGAGAAGTTGACTAATTAAGTAAGCGTAATTATGTAATTAGGTAAAATAATTAAGGTATTATGTAATATGTATTAAGTAAGGTATTATGTAAAAAATAGTATTAGTATTTCCAAGCGATGGCAAACAACATTACCTTGGTTCTCTCCAGCTACGTGTCATGTGCATATCTTTAAACTTTGGCCCAAGTTAACTGAAACACCCTGTATGAGTTCGCGTCCTCGTCGACTATGCTGCAGGCTGCGCGCGCTATTGAGTACGCGTGCGTCGTCTGCTGACCGAACCACCGATGCCGTGCATAACGTTTTCGGCGCTCTCCGCTAGGGTACAGCGCACGTCATCAAGACCACGTCATTTGCAAACCGAAGGTTGTTGAGATATTTGCCGTTGATCGTCACTTCTAACCTTCCCAGTCTAATACTTCTAAGAACGCAATAAATAACATTAGAGAGGTTTTGTCTCCTTGCCTGACCTCTTTCTTGGCAGGTATTTTTCCACTTGTGAAGAATAAAGTAGCGGTGCAGTCCTGTTGAGGCTATGGAGCTGTGGAGAACTTTCAGTCATAGTGTTAATTAATTTAATTATGGGGTTTTACGTGCCAAAACTACGATCTGATTATGAGGCACGCCGTAGTGGGGGACTCCGGAAAATTTGGACCACCCTAAATCTAAGTACACGGGTGTTTTCGCATTTCTCCCCCATCGAAATGCGGCCGCCGTGGTCGGGATTCGATTCCGCGACCTCGTGCTTAGCAGCCCAACACCATAGCCACTGAGCAACCAAGTTATAGTGTGAGTAAACATGACCCTGTCTTGTCCACAAATCATATTTGCCACAAAAAAGACACACAAAAAAAAAAAAAAACACACTGATGACTCCGCGGGCGACACTTCCAGGTGATTATTCAGGGTGCAGGCCCATGAAGAAATAGAGAAAAAACACGCATGCGCAAGCTATCACGCTTGTACTGCCTGCGCACGCGTGTTTTTGCCTATTTATTCAGAAAGCAAATATGTCTTTCAGCAAATACCAGTCAGGCCAAGAAGAAGTTCTCTTGTCTGGTGGACCCATTAGCATTTAAAGTTGTTGCAAAAAGTGTTCTATATAGTACTTACGGAAGCAGTATTGTGCAGGCTTGGCGCGCAAGCAGCGATGATGAATCTTCATCCAACGCTTTCTGGAATTTAATTGTACAAACACATTTGATATGATTGAAATTATCGTTTGTTCTGGAGTAGACATACGTGACACATTATACAACACAAAACAAGCTTTTACACGAACCGGACGATAGAAAATTAGGCAGCGTAGTGCGAAAATATGAAAGGTGTAATACGTAAATAAATGCCTGCAAACCTCACGAGAAAGTACAACATTAAACGACCCCGTACAGCGTTTTAGAAGCAAAATGAAATGTTTTACAATAGAGATCTGATCTTTGGAAAAACTTTCGCCGCATAATTCCTGCTGAAGCTACCACCACAACAGAAAATAAGCAGGAGAGTAAGTTGAGCTAGCTGTTAGAGATACATGCTAGAAACGTGCAGACACACGGACAATACATTGGCGTTGTCGGTTTACCTGCTTTCGTTTCCGTTTCAGCACGCCTGCCTTTCTTTATTATAAGAAAGGAGGAATTACTGCGTAGTTTCATTACGTCGTCTGAGAGAGCGAATGCACATTGCACGAGCAGAATAATGCTACAATGCATGCTCAACGCCTTGTGTTCAAAGATCGTTGGCGATACAAATGGTGTCATTCCGCTGAAGTGAATGAGTTAATGGGCCGGGGTAATACTCATTTACCATACACTCAGCAACCTGACGACAGTTCTTCCAACAGCTTAGTTCTTTTTCCGATAATCAGCCACGTTGACCTACACGAATGTGATGCTCTCCTAAAATCGGTGACGGTGACAACTGTCCTACCTGCCACTTTCCTTAGTATTTTAGGCTTGTGCACCCATGCTAAGCCTAGCCCTAAAAATTCTCGCCATTGGCTGTCGCTTGTATGGTTTTTATACAAAACCAAGACTCTCTGTTCCCTTCACTCTTCTCACTCACTAAAAATGAGGGTTCATATATGAGATGTAGCAGACAAAGGCTGTATTACTTCATTTATTTCTTCCGATACCTTCAATGCCTGAATGCGTTATAGAAGGGAGGAGTGACTAAACATAAAAAGTTCCCAGATACTTAACGAAGTTGTTACAGCGCACAATAGTAATCAATGCTAGCTTTAAATACAAAAATTGTTAATGAAGTTGACGATGAGGTAGGTGTTCAGGTACACCTAACTGATCGTGAAAAAACATACGATGGCTCACTAAGTAGTTTTTAATTCAGTCCTACATAATGAAATATGTTATTAAATAACCATACGTGGATATTTTCTGCCTAGTTGGAGGTGAGCAAGGCGTCAAAGCACTTTCGTGGACTCCATGTTTTAGAGGCGAGAATAATTGCATGAAATAAAGCATTTGAAGCATTTGAAATGCAAAAAAAAAGACGTCAGAAGTTTTCTACGTCGACCTTGTTTGCAAATAACGAAGGCTGTATGTCCGTTTAGGAAGATATTGTGCCCGACGTCCAGTAAGCCAGGTCAGCACCATTGTGGAAATGGGCGAAATGGGCCATGGTTTTAAATAATTAGAGGTAAGCTGGCGCTTAAAGTGGGTCAAAAATGGGCTTTTTATGATGGGCATGCAGGCTTTGTTATTTGTAAACAAGGCTGACAGCGCTGCAAAACAGATGCGCAAGCCGAACAGTGATGACACTCTTTTTTTTTCATATTTAGCAAGCTTTATTCTGAGCTCGGAATAAAGAATCGTCGTAAAAAACGCAACGAAAACAACTACATTCAGTGTTTCCTAGCATATTCTACAACTTGCACAATCAACCGTATGTGTCCTGAAATGAATATTTCAAATTTGAATATTTAAACTTCGCCAATTAGTTCAGCTCACTTCAAACCTAACTTTCAGAAAGTCACGACGACTAAGAAAAGTATGCCGTTGGGTTCAATCGCCTAAGATGCATTACATTTCATAAAGTTTGGTTCAAGCTACACGGAACACCCGGCGTATAAGTGTCCAAGAAGCTGCACACATTGGAGAGCAGCCACAATAGCTGCTTTTGTAAAACACCGAATGCATTATGCAGAGGAGGCAGGATTGACTCCTACAAGCGCCAGACTTCCTTATCCGTTATTAAAATGACACGAAATAGAAACAATGAATAAATTTGCACTGAAAAAATATTATTTCCAACTTCATATATTTTATCGGTTTCACGGGAATAAGCATTATAATATAACAATAACAATTCTAATAGGTAACATTAGGCGTAAAAATTTTATACTTGAATTTAACGCTTGCACATTAGAACGACGTCACAAATTTTAAAGGTTTTTTTCGTTTTTCGGCTCTTGCAGCTATGCAAGCTTTCTTGAAACTTCCTCCGTTCAGTCTTAACTCCTCTAGAACACAATGTATCCATCTTTACGGGAAAATAAATTAAAGTACCCGTAACAGACGCCGTCGACAGTCGTGACAACACGACATAGTGTAGCGGAAACTAAAAGACAGAGCCGACACATGTGATTTGTTATTGCGCCTTTTCTAGCACATATCAAGCCTCCACTCACACTAACAGTGGCTTTTTTGGTGTCGTAGAAGTATAATTTACCGTTAACTACTCTGCTCGGCTCACCCTCGCACGCTTTACCTTGCACCTACAGCACACGGCGCGCGGCCGCGATCTTATCACACTTGAACTTTATGCGTAACATCACGGCGACGCCGACGCCAATAGCGGAAGTTCGCCTGGGCTGTCCGTATAATTGCTGTCACAAGAAAAGACGCGACGACACGCAGCACGGGATACGCGTCTCGCTGGGCGTATGCGTGAGCGTACGCGCCTCCGAGCCCGTACGCGTGTGACGAGGGTAAGGGCGACCAGCCACACGATACGCGCATAAAAGCGCGGGCTTCATTGCGCGTAGAACACTGCACCTAGATCACCCTCAGCAGACACTTTCATGTTTGGATTTGAGAAAAGTTTATTGTTAACTTCATTAACACTCCTTTTTGAATTTATTTACTACTAGCAGAGGTACAAACGTTGTTTTCAAATTGAGAAACAAACGGTTTGTAAGTATACAACGTCTCGACCCAGGCCGGAAGTTTGCACGCCATCCACGTGATGTCGGCGCACAGGCTGCCGCTTCCGTCGGGTACGCTCAAAATAGGCGTCACCTGACAACCGCACCGCCCGCGCGTCTCCCCTTGCTAGGCAGGTAGGACAAACGGGCAAGGCCTCGCAGACACGTGACGCGTAGCCGTACGCGTAAGATTAGCCCCGTGTGGTTGGGCTTTAAAGAAGAAACACCTTGGTACATTGTGGGCTCTAAGCTGCAAAAGATTGACGCATGCAACGTACTACAGGAGGCCTTAGTCACGACGCTCCTCACGTGACCACAGAACTCCTATGACGTGACCACGGCGAACCAGCGTGACTTCCCGAACAACTCTTCGCGCGGCGTGCCGGCAAGCCCAGGCAAGCTGCGTGCTTTGTGTCGGTAGTTCCGCGCGTTTGGTAGGTGAACATGACAGCCGCGACGAAACGCGCAGGGACGCGCGGCAACTCATGCATCGTTTGGGTGCGCGCCCTCTTCCTCTATCGGACGCGACGTGACGTCGAGTGAGCGCGGCGCGTGCGGGCGCTTTCGAACGCGTACGTCGGTTGGGGCTTTAGTGCTGTCGGCGCATCAGAACGCCCATGCTTTAGTGGTCCAGCGCAAGTACTAGTGCTGGCTGGTCTTACCCATCTACGTTTACATGCGCGCTACAAATGGGTCAGGCTGGGCCAACTTTCCCCATGCAGTCGGGCTGGCTCAGCCCGACTCGACGGTTGCTCAACGCGACACGATAATGCTTACTGGACAGGGCGGCTTCAGGCCGATTCGACCCTCGTCTGTCGGGTTCGTGTAACCGCCCTGAATGATAGTGCCCGCTGTTTTCTGCTGCCGTCAGTGTTTGATATATCGTACTGAAATACTTACCACAGAGGCAGTTGGCCTTCTGATGACTAAGTCTTGAAGTTCAGACGCAACGAAGTTCCAGGCCACTGCCACCGCGACAGTGAAACAGACAATGATGGATCGCTCCAGAAGTTCATTGGATGACAGAATGATTCCCTATAAAAAAATTACGATACTGCATATATGTCTCTTGATAAACCTATTTTTGTCGTTGGAAATATACACACTCCAATTGGCAAATATATTCAGAACAAATAATGCTAATTCCAAAACTTACGAATCAGATTTGGACAAATAAATACTCTCCCAGCACAAATAAATGCAGGTTACGATTGGTGCTTCTGTTGACTGGCAGAAAAATGGACGTTGAATTACAAAATAACGCAGAAGAAATAGTTACGTGGTATAGATACCCTGCAATGTATGGATTAGTATAAATGAAGGGTTCTTTTCACTCCGTTCCGTTCCTTTTACGAAGGTGATAACAGAAACGGAGCACCACTTTGGCTACTGCCAAAGTGCGATAAGGAAAATAATCGGAATACAATCGTTGCGTTATACATTGTAGCACTTGCTCTGCGATCTGCTACCATCCTGGTTAGTTTGGATGGTAGAGCGACCACCCGAGAAAGGCTTTGGTCCCGGGTTCGAGTGCCGGACCAGGACGAGTCGTTCTTCAACTGCGAAGCTTTCTTTCCGAGAAGCGCGTACGGGTTTCTTTGGTAGCGTCGTGCTCCAAGAAGAGTGGATATCAAATTTTCCCTTTCGTGAGCTTTCCTTCAACTTGACGGCTTGCGCATAACTGATTGGGCGTTGCATTATACTGTTCATGATTTGGGCTTAGTGGCATTCATGATTTGGACTCGAGGCCCTCGCGCTAATGGTGGTGCATTCCTCTTTCTCGAATCGTTTACAGCAAATGTTTTGAGAGGAGTACTGAAACCGCTTTCGTGTGGCGGAGTAGGCCGGCATGCGGCAACGTACTCTGTAGTAAATGCCAAAGGTACAGCTAGCAACACAACCTGCGCCGGAGTAATAATCCATCAATGACAATAAAATAAAAGTTACCATTCTTATGCATCAGTCGAACAGATAACTTTTCTTGTGCGATTTTAAGCCTGTAATCCGCAACGTTTGCTCCTCACTTCGAGTTTTACCCGCTACACGCTGGTGATCAGCTAGGAGTTCTTCACGGCTTCGGCGGCGAGAGTTGATGGGGTGGTCCAGGAACATAGCTTGATCGGGAGCAGCGAAGCTGTTGAAGACCAGGGCGTCAGTGATGATTGGTCACTGAAACAACCAGTAAACAGACCCCTAGTAATTACTAAGAGTGAGAAGTCACTTGTACAACTTCGCTGTCGTTGGTTTATCGTTTGCCAGGCTCTTCAGATTCTTCCTTTCTTCTTCATTATCCGTGGGTCAGTTTAACACTCTGCCGCTGCTCCCCCTCAGCCAGGTCGGTGAACTGCTTCTATTGGACCAGTTTTGGCAAGAATCGTGCCCCGCTCTTCGGGTGTTGCGCACGTTGTAGCCGCGAAAACGCTTCTGTTCGGCCGGCTCCTTCAGGAATAGCTGTCTTCCATCTATTACGAGCGTATACACATTGAGTTGTTTTGAAAACGCTGAGCTAAAGAGCAGCCCTACCAATCCGGGCCACACTGAACCAGGACAGAGAGATAGCGCCATTCCTTCGCAATCCCGTCCCTTGGCCCCGACGCGGGTCCGCGACCCTGCTACAGGCTGTGTTTGAGCCAGCGCTGCTCTAAATTAGGTCATTCAACGCACAGTTTCCGAAATCCTTTTGAGTCCGTGGCTGAAATAGTATCCTCCTGAGGCCCGAATACAGGTATGGGTCATAATCGCTTTCCAAAGTGGTTATTATTGTATACTGGTATGTTACGAACGTGAAAAGAAATTTATAAACATAAAGTTGTAAACATAGGCACACTAACTCAATTAACAAGCATGGTTAACGCGCACACAAGCAAACATGAACGCATCTTACTCGATGGCTACGGAAACTCACTGTCAAAACGCTGGAGTGAGGAAGCGTGGCTGCAGCAGCCAGCGAATTGAGCTTCGTGCCGGCGCTCGCATCAACGCGATCTTAGCCGCGAAAACACAGGGAAGGTGGACTCTGCCCCCGCCGTAGATGGCTTTCAAGATACAGCCGCGCGGACGGGCGCTCACGGTGTCGAACGCCCCCCCCCCCCCCCCCCCCCCCTACCCTCAACCCGGAGCCGTCCGGCCCGGAGGGACTGCCGCGTTCCCTCCACCTGTCCACCCTCCGTCCGGATCCTTGCGGCCCGACGAGGGCGCTCGGCCGCAGTAAAGCGCGGTTCCTGCACCTCCCTTCCCTGCTTCCGGAGCGTTAAGTGCGAATGGAGGACAGCGCGCTTTCTTCCCTCTTATCGCCCTTGCGTGCGCGAGCCGCGACTGCCGGCTCACCGTCGCTTGTTTTCACTCGCACAAATAGCGTACGGCGCGCGCCGTGGACTTTATACGAAGCCTCACGGCGATGGCGACGGCAATGGCAGAAATGCGCCTGGAGTGTCCAGGTAATTGATATCGCAATAAAACCACCCTATATATGTATATTGCAACTATTGACGGTGGTCTGCTCCGGACCACCCTGAGTTGCACTTCGCTCCTCGAAGTGGCAGGGTCACGTTTGTCGAGTGAACTCCTGACCAACACTGTGCAAAGTGGTGAACATGATTTGAATCATGGACCCGGGACCTCAAATAGGTGTGACGTAATGTTAAAGCATTTATCTTCTTTTACTGCTAGATCACCTCAGTATGTTTATTCCTACCAATTTACTGTTTTTTATTGTGATTGTTATCTTCTACAATCTCTTTTGTCTCTTTTCCCTCTTCAATCTATTTATCGACTTATCGAACTGTCCATCTTGTACGTCTAATTAAGCCTACGGGTCTGTATCTTGAATATCAACGTTGCAAATGTTATTGAAGTTGTACTTTGGAGCAACTGTCGTAGGAACTGGCACTGTACACCGATAGCGGCTAGCTGTGTTTCAGCCAATATTCGTGATATAATGCCAGGTGTTACCCTCATTTTCATCATGCTTTCTTGGACCACAAAGCGCTATGGAGAAAGAAAGCGATTTGTCCTCAAACAGTAAAAATAACCTGAAGCATACGGGCCTGAAAAACCGGGTGACACGACGGCTTACTTAAAAGCTACAAATGTAGCGCATACATACAAGCACGCAAGAAGGCACATAAAAGACACAGACACGGCGCTAGTGTCTGCGTCTTGAGCCTTCTTGCGTCATCGTCTGTATGTGCCACAAAAGTACTCCTGGATGGCATAACAAGCCCGCATTGAAACAATAAAAGAAAGTCTAACATAAGACTTCAAGGCCTGTAGACCGTGGCGCATGCGCAAAGCGGGTGACAACTACCCCTACCCGCAATCATAGTACCCGACGTCTGCCCGTCTGAATGTGTCCTTGCTTCGCATCCCGTCATCAACGCTTGAGCCACCGTGCCATGTCCGGAGTTGTCGTCCAGCAGACACCGACATCGTGTCGTCATTGCTCATGTTTTCATATCACCGTAGGCCGCCATCATTGTCATGCCAAAATGGTCGTCACGCGAAATTACTTTCTTCGTGACTTCATCACGATTGTAATCAGCGTTGTTGTTCTTTTTTTTTTTCACGTGGCCACCGTCGTGCCCTCGTCGTACTCGCCATGTCACTGATGGCCTTCGTCGACATCCTCGCTTTCACGCTGCGGTCGTCATCGAGTCGTCATCCAACCAGTTTAGGCTGCTTTAGAAAGTACTTAAGAGCAAGTTTCACCTTAGGAGCTACTATTTAAATACATGAACACCTGCAATGCGCTTTCCTTGGCCTTTGCTGCAATGATCTTGTTAAGGTCAGCTGCACTTAAAAGAAGAAAGTTAAATTCCAACCTAATGTAGACAGCAGATATTTCATTTATGCAATCATTTTTTTATTGTTGGCAGTCGGAAAAGTCTAAAAGCTGAGGCATCAAGCTTGCAACTCTGTAACTTACCAATAGTTAAATACCAGAACTGTGGGAATCAAAAGACGAGGGATGACAGAAGCAACGTGTATACATGCGCTGTCATTCCTCGTCTTTTGCAGCACCACAATTTCGGTAATTATTCATGCACCAACTAACCGGGCAATGTAATTTATTGAACCTACCAATATAAACATCAACATTCTGAACATATCCCACTACGATTCCTACATAAAACCTGAACATTTAATGTCAGCTCCTGATATCTCTAAAGGACACCGATTGGTTAATAGAATGGTGAGTTATATTTCACAGTGTCCACTGAAATATCTGAAGTAAAAAAAAAAAAACATCGATGTATTGAATTGCTCTGAATGCTACAACAAAGTTGTCAGTACGATATTTTCAGTCATCACAAACATAACGTTTTAACGTAAGCACTATTATTATATGTTAAGTTTGTCCGTTCAGATGCTCTAAAAAGTGCAGTTTTCAGAGCGGCGATAACTCCTTTTGGCGCAGAGTTGCGAATTTGTAAACATTCTATTTAGCTGCTTTTGAAAAACTGCAAATAATTCGTAGAAATAATTATTTTTAATTCACCAATATCTAGTAATCTTCCTGAATACCTTGCAGCCATAAGTGAAAATGTTGCTGCTACGGTTATTAGTGTCTAGCTTTCTCCGTAAGACGACACAAACTTCATTCGCAAATCGGTCTCGCGATTGTTTAATGAGAGAATTTCAGCGTTTCAACTGTATTTTGATGAGGAAATTGGAGTTAGACCCTAGACAAAGCCTCCTCTTACTGCATCGATTTTAGCGGCCGCCCTGTAAAACTTTCCTACAGGCAAGTGCGGGCCCGAGGTCATCCTCGTGAGATTTAATTTGCAATAAAGTGAGAACAAAGGCAAACTTAAAATATTTATAGCCTGCTGACCTCTTGGTGAACCACTGCCGTGAACTTCTGGAAGGCTTCCAACACGCAGGCTGTTGATAAAAGGCCCAACAGCGCCGCTACAAAGCCTGACGATGGCAGGCATCGGCGCCAACGTCGCCACACAATGAAGGCCAGTAAAACCTGCAATTGAGACGCAGATTAGTGGCAGGCTGGTGGACAATCGCTGCCGAAATTCGTATCCGGTCCGAGTCGATCTATGCAGGAGTTGGGAATTACATCGAGGAGAAAGCGAACACAACGTACTCGCTCATCTCGCACAGTGTATGTTATTAACAGTAATTATTTTTAAAACGAATGGAGAAAACGCACACTTTTGGCACGTAAAACCCCAGTATTTAATTTAAAAAATTTTTACGAATAAATGACGACAGCGGGATAACGATAGAATGACGAGCAAGGAATGACCTCGATGGATAGACGAAAGTGGTGCAAGGAAGGCGGCATCAATACAATGGGACGATGATGCTCATTGATGAGGATGGTGAAAAGACAACGGGATGATTATGGCAAGACGGCAATGGTATGAAGATGACGCCATGATGATACTCGGATGTCGAAGGTGCAGTGGTGACAAAAACACCTTGGACCACTGCGTCGGCGTAGTAGGTGTTAAGACGATATCATGATAAGTCTGATCACGAAGCTGGAATAACGACGATTGAACGACCACGACGGCATCATGACCAAGAGAGCATACCTAGTGGCCCAAGCAGGTAGACAACTTGGGCCATTGGGTCGGCGTAAGAGGCTAGATAGATAGATAGGGAGATAGATAGACGGATAGATAAATAGATAAGCTAACGGCTGAAGCAGGCAAATAATGCTATTCGCATTATTACGAAGCGTATGAGAAAATATCAGCCATGTGGCTTATAGAACCTTTGCATGCTGACCAAGTACGTAGATAATTACATTATTTGTTGAATCTATCTTCCTATATACATATAACCTGAAGCACAGTGATCAGTTCGTGGCATACTGAATTGCATTCAAAGGATTCTTGGATTTACTTGATTTTCTTTCATTTAGCCGTCTGTATGGGTCACTTGGCCATTGCTTGCGAATTCTCTAGAATTGGCACAACCCACTACGATTCCTACATAAAACCTGAACATTTAATATCAGCTCATGATATCTCTAAAGGACCCCAATCGGTTAATAGAATGGTGAGATATACAGGAAAACCTTGTTAATTTGGATTTCACAGCACCGAAAAAAATGTCCGAATTAACGGAACGTCGAATTATCGAAGGTATCCAGAAAACAATAAGTAAAAATCCGGCAGATCCCACGCCCTGTGCGAATCGATGTTATGCGAAGCAGTGTTCGGGGATCCGACCAAGTTAACGGAACGACAATGAGAGCACCACGACGTAGGCGGCTCTTCCGTGACCTGCATGACACGCATGTCATGACATTCATGTCATGAGTCCTCAGGAATACCTTTAGCTACACCTAAGAGACCTCAAGGCGAAAGTCTTAGTCATGCTCGTGACTATGGCATCGGCCATCAACCTTTAGCCTTTTCATTCACTTAGTACCACATGCGAACCGATTCCATTGGTTTTTGAGCGTTATTCTTTTTTTCGCTGAGTCATTCTAATTTTTGCTGAGTCATGGTCATGGTCATGGTCATGAATGTGACTTCAACCACAATCCTTTAATGTTTCCTTCACTTAGTATTCACTTCAGAACCCATTTCAGTGGCTTTTGAGTGTTATTCTTTTTTCACTTTGTCATTGACGTTTTTGTTGAGTCACGCTCAGGACTATGACTTCTACCACCACCCTTTAGGGTTCCCTTCACTTAGTAGCCACGTCCAAAGCCATTTGAGTGGGTTTTGAATGTTAATATTTTTTCGCTGAGTCATGTTCATGACTATAACTTCTACGATCTTCCTTTAGTGTTTCCTTCGCTTAGCACTCATGTCAGAACCCATTTCAGCGGTTTTTTGAGTGTTATGGCATGTTCATGACTATAACTTCTACGATCATCCTTTAGTGTTTCCTTCGCTTAGTACTCATGTCAGAACCCATTTCAGCGGCTTTTTGAGTGTTAATGTTGTTTCGCTGAGTCATTGTCACTTTTGCTCAGTCATGGTCATTACTATGACTTCTACCAGCATCTTTTAGTGTTTCCTTCACTCAGTATCCACGTCTGAACCCATTTCAGTGGATATTTAGTATTAATCTTTTTCGCTGGGTCATTATCATGACTTACATGACACGCATGTCAGGACCTTTATGCCATGACCTATCAGTTATGTTCGCTATACACTCCTGTCATACTATGATAATTTTGGTACCTACCAAGGCGGCTAGATAGATAGATCCTGTCAAAGTAGGAAATGTTCTCCAAGAAATGCTTCACATTTAATAACTATGTCAACGCGCTTTTATTTAGTGAATGAATGAGCAACTCAGGTTGCTATTTTGTACAAAAGCAGAGCGGAAGCTGCAATTCGAGGCCTCGCGACTGCTTCGCTGCACGGCCGCGGCGCGCGCCTTCATTTGCGACGCGTTTTGCACTATCGCGCGCACATCCCGATTATGTTTTCGCCAGTGAGCTGACGTAAACGTTTTCACGATGTAGCCGGTGCTCTTCAACCTCGACAGCTTTGCACCAGGTCAAAAAGAAACAACTGTTTGTCGCAACTGCTGCGGAGAAAAGCGCGGCCGCTATCGGCGCGATTATTAACGGCGACTTTGCGGTGATGAAGGCACGCGGCCGACGCATGCTCCGAGTCAGAACGAACTATCGTTCGCGGCAACAACTGCGGACGAAACCGCGGTCGCTATCTGTGCGATCATCGATGGCGACTACGCAGTTTTTTAGGCACGCAGCCGACGCGCGATACGAGTAAAAACGAAACTATTTCTTGCCGCAACCGCTGCGGAGAAAACCGCGGCCGTTTTCGACGCGATCGTGGATGACGACTACGCAATTATGAAAGCCCGCGGCCAACGCGGTGTTATGCGCGGCGGTAGACGCAAGAATAAAGACTTTAAAGATACAAATAGGCACAAAGCGTTACGGCGTTGCTATCATTCACATACGATTTCCGCTGATGACGATGGTGATGCGGACTCTGCCATTTCGTTACGGTTGAACGCTAGCACCGTTCATGCTCTTCTGCGTCGCACATTTGCGGCGCTCCTCGCTCGCCGAGCTCCAAAAGTTGTCCGAATTAACCGATGTGCTGCCAAATTACGTCCGAATTAACGAGAGTCGGACTGCATTGAATAACGCATACGCCGGTCGGGACCAGACGACGAGTCCGAATAATCCGATTTTCCGAATTAACGAGGGTCGAATTAACGAGGTTTTACGGTATTTCACAGATGCTTTATTTACCAAGTTTACCATTTAGTCATTCGCTGGTGCCAGCTGTGGGTGTGACCGTTCTTGGATAATCCTACAGAATGGCTATGTCTCACTGTGACACAGAAGGTGTAGGAACCTAAACGCTGCATGATACGTGTCCCACTTTTCTCCGCATATACCTGTCATCAGCATCCTTTCCTCAACAAACATTATACATCTAAGCAGGGTGGTAATCCGGGACAAGTCGGGACAGTTTAGTCATGTTGGCGAATAGCGCACTATGAGAACAATTAAGGGACCGAAGAAAAAAAGACTATGACACAGCTCAGTCCTTGCTGTGTCCTCGTTTCTTCGTGTTTCTTTTGTCCCTTGTTCGCGTAGTGCGCTATTCGCCATCTTGACTAAGTCACACATCGCCTTCGGCTTTGGGACATCGTTGGGCATATGCGTCTCACAGGGTGCAGGTGCCTAAATTGGAGTCTGCGTTTCGGCATAGCTTGTGATCGATGCTGTGCTTAAACACCAAAAAAAATTGCATGACGATAAAGCTGTGACCTTCCTGGTGGATAAACATAAACATTCCGTGAAATTGCTCGTTGCATAAAATGAAAGTTAACAAAATGACACGCATCGCCGTTAGTTGTAAAGCATTTAAAAAACCGCTTTAGAAAGCTTCGCTTCGCATACATTCCAACGTGTGCGTTAGATCTTCATGCTTTTTTTTCTCGGTTTATTAAAATTACCATTCAGTAAGAGGTTGCAGTTTATTTTCGGAGTATAAAATGATTCTGGTGAGCAATGAAGACTGTAGTTAATGTCTCCCCCCACAGCGAATACACCACAGAATGCAAGTCATTTCAGTGTATACACACAAATGGCTCATGTAAATTGGTTTACGAAGCAACTGTAACTTACCAAAGAAAGCGCCATAGCAAAATCAGAGGCTCCTTCCAGCACGGTGGATGTAGTGTAGCTTCCTTTGTCTTCAGTGCTTTTCAGGGACAAGCCGGCCTTGGTGAAACACAGGGCGGATGAAACTACCAACAGCGCCTGCAGATTGCAGGCAGTATAGTTTACCGTTATTCATAGATGTACAGGTCCCACACAAAAGATGACCCTGAGTCGATTATCCTCGGGTATTATTGGAACGTACTGGGTATTTCCAGAGGAGCACATGTCTCCCATGTGTGAGCGTCAAATAAAGTCTCATAAAAGCAACCTGCCTTCGCTTTCTAAGCATCAGTGGTCAACTGGCTCAGCAAGTCCTAATGGCGGAACTTGGAGGCTTTGTGCCGTAGTTAACAAAGGAAGTGTAATTGCCTGCGTGCTCATGTGTCTCAGTTGGCACTTGGCGGTGACCGTAGCACATAATTTCAATACCACGAAACAAGGGCCACATTTAGCAAGGTACGAAAAAGGTAGCATATTTGTGCACCCTCTGTTACATGAATTCGTGTACCTTTCGTGCTGCAGAGGGTATACGTGCAGTGGCTGATGCTAGAAGGTCGAAAGTAGATTAGTACGCAGAAAGAAACAGTAACCTCTATTCGGGATAATTTTAGTTTTCTTCCGAAACAAGTAAAGAAGCCTTTCTTAGGCCAGAAATTTCCTAGTCGACCTTCTTAAATTAAAGAATGATTAGATTTAATCAGCGGAAATTGTCTTGTATGATGAATTCTGCACAACACGCTCACAGGTGCACTTTGTAACCATATAGAAAAATATTTTATTGCAGAAATACGGCAAGAAGTATTACAGCCATGAAACAACTTCACCTAGTACATATAACTTTTTAATTTTGAATATTTGATTAACTAGATGATTGCTTCATTATCTAAGGCGGATCCCTCACGCACATCTCTTTATGTGGATTTTTGCTTTGCACACTCTTTAGAAGCTTGGCAAAAGCAGAAAGGATGCTTTCATCAGATTCGTTATAGAATTCTTCATAGATGCTGTTGTATAAAGTTTTCAAACACGGCAGGCCCCATGGTATGTTTATCGCAAACACTGGTAACATTTTTATTTTTAGACTCATTCATGACAAGAATGGTGCTAAGAAATATCATAGCATATAAAGACATTACAAAGCATTATAACAGTGTACTTGTTGTGTCGCAAAGAAGCTCATCTCTGCTCTCCTCCACAAAACAGCCCACAAGCTGTATCATATAAGATACATCAACTATAGCTTGCGATGAGGGCGAAATACAAAAGCGCCTGTGTCCCGTGCATTGGTGGCACGTTAAAGATCCCCTGGCGGTCAAATTAATCCGGAGTCCCCCACAACGGCGTGCCTCATCCTCATATCGTGGTTTGGGCACGTAAAACCCCGGAATTCAAATCAATTAAACTGTAGCTTGACTCACACAACCAACTATGTTTCTCTCTCTCATTCAAAACGTCAGTAGGCTGCTTTAACACTTTAACATTCTCGCCATTTACGATGACATGTACGAATTTCTAAAATAACCTGTCTGTGTAAAGCTTTGTTGTGACAACCAGCTGCCATGCATTGTGCAAGAAAAATATAAATCAAGGTTTCGTTCCAGAGTACAGCTGCTACTATTCCATTGCTCGACCTGACAGAGATTCCGAGCAGATATGTTACATTTTCTTTGTTTTTTAGTTTACTATTCTTTTACTGTCTATCATGTACGATACACCATGCGTATAGCAGTTAGAATCCGAGGCCGCGTGCCCCTCTATCGTGGCAGCATTAACTGCCTGCCATAGCGGCTAGCCCAACTTTGCGAAACCAGAGAAAGGGTGTGGTGTGCGACCTAATGAAAAGTGGTATGTGTAAATTGGTGCTACAACAGTCTCCCACAGTTTTAAACTAAGACACGATATGGTTCACTGGCCAGCCAGTCTTTAAGCGGGATGACGTTTAGCAGCTGGTAGTCTCATGTTTGCACCCCTTGTTTTCACCAAGAACCTGGTATATCCAGCGTGACTACTAAAGGAAAAGAATACGAATTGTTGATGTTTTACCGTCCGGTGGAAGTATTTGAACACGTGTCCCGACAACCTGTCCAGTTTCCGAAATCCAGGTACTAATCCTGGTATATATATATATATATATATATATATATATATATATATATATATATATATATATATGTATGTTGCCAGTAAGTCGGAGCATTTAAGATTTACGATGTGTTTGCTATATGCACTATTGCACGCATGCCATATACCCAGTAACACGTCCAGGACTGCCAGTTTCGCCTTTTGCAGTGGGTGCAACTTGCACGATGTAGGCAAATAAGAAAAAAACTGGCATTTTAAATTCCGTTGCATGGACAGACAATATGTCGTGCTCTGTTGTAAAATAAAATGCATGATAAAACAACTATTTTCTCTAACTACTTTTGCATGCCAGAAGACGAGAAGGCATCACAATGATCATCGTCTGCTGTTTTAACGGCCACACAATGTATTTTTTTCTGACTTAACCAGATGAATACCTCCAAAATGTCAGAGACGGATCTGACTGATCCGGGGCCGTTTCATTTCCGAAATCAACTCTGGGGCTTTGAGAGACACCGCACTGGAAGACTTAGGTTTTGACCACTTGACGGTACTTAACCTGTATCTAAATATAAGCACCCGAGCGATCATGCATTTCGACCACATTCAAGCGCGGACGTCGTGGCCGAAAATAGAACCCGTGGCCTTGTTCTTATCACAAGAATGCCATAGCCAATCAGGCACAGTGGCCGGTCAAAGGTGGACCTGGCATTGGTTTAGAATCAAGGATGTGTTTTGAGGAATACACCACTGTGTTGCAAGCGTATATTTCGTATTTACAAACGCGTTTGAGAACTAGCTGCGACTACGTCGCTATAATAATGCTCTGTCTGTTAAATCAGGCAAGTGCGGTCGCAACAGCTGCACATCGCTAAGCATTAGGGACAAACTAGGTGACCGGTGCTTGAAAACAACATTCCTGATAAGCTCAACTAGAAAACTTCTCGAAAGTGACACATACGAAAAGCAACAGGCAGAATTCAGGACAGCGCAATGTGCGATTAATGCAGGGACAGACACGCATATGAGGTCGCTGCGAACGACGACGAGTGAGCTTGCGTCACGACAGTGGACTTTTTATATATTGTGCGCAATCGCTTGAAATATTTACAAATAGCCGCCTTTGTAAGTATGTACAGCACTTTGCTTATTCCGGTATATTTACACTCGGTGACATATTTTTATTTTGGAATATTTTTCTTTTTGTAACCATCGGCTAAGATTATACAGCGGCTCAGTCAGTCTGCACAACATTTATGGCAGATGTGTGTCCTTGGTGCTTTGACAGAAGACTCGTGTCAAAAAACTATCGTCGCTCATGAGCACGGGGAAACACATGGCCCACAGACACGTGCAAAAGACATTGAAATTGCGATGGTTCCGCGAGCTCTGAACATAGTTGAGAAGCAAAGGTATGTCACATGGAAAGCACCTGTTCGCAGCCCACAACTGCGTGCGCCAAGCTATATTACCACGTGCCGTCCGCCAGAGTATACTATATCGGCCAGCGCAATAAACGGAGGCTTCTTTCATTTCGTCACCTAGAACACAGCTCGTCGGCTGTTTTCTTCCGACACGCATACGCTTCGCGCTCGTATGCAGTGTCACCACATGGTGTCAGAAGCCGGGACACCACTGAGACTTCAGGGATATGAAGAAACGACTCATCCGCGACACGTTTGTCGTCGGGTTCCGGGACGCTGACATTGTCTACGGCGCTGTAGCATCCGTAGCTGACATTGTCTACGGCGCTGTAGCATCCGTAGCTGACATTGGCTGCGGCGCTGGCCAAGACTCGCCTCAAGGAAACTGTGCGACAGCAGCAGCATAGCCTTCGACCGGAAGGTGTGGACATCGGGAGCCCGCCGGAGCTTCATGACCAAGGCGCCAGCGTGGATGCCGTGGGCCACCAGAAACGCCGACAGTACAATGGGGGACGGTGCCCCTACTGCGTCGGCGACGCCCTCCCGAGGTCGACGTGCTGGCCAAAGCTTCAAAGTGCCACAACTGTGGCAACAAAGGACATTTTGTGAAAGCATGCCTCAAGAAAGTTGTGTCAGCACAAAGAAAGGTATTCGTCTCGGCTGTCGAACACGATACCGGATAAACTTCAATTGGAGCGATTGACGTGGCCGTGAAAGCGCGCTATGTGCAGGTTCTTATAAACTCTGTGCCTATCCTCGCTAAGGTTGATTCGGGTGCAGAAGTGTCGGTTTTGTCGTTCTACATTTCCAGGATTGCTGGAAATGTAGGCACGTTGATAAGGCAGACGAGGTACTACAGGAGGCTGGCGGCAACAAGCTCAATGTACTAGGCAAATTTGTCGAAGAGATTGCGTTGAGAGAGAGAACTGCCCATCAAACGTGCTTTGTCGTTAGCCCTCTCCGGGACGTACATCTCGTACTACCAGTCTTAGAGGCATTAGGTGTCGTTAAAGTTGCCGACTAACCTAGGGACTATCCCAGGAGAACACACTAACAGGCTACAACCGAGCGCAATTCCACCATTCCGCGGCGAGCGCTGATTCCGCTCACGGAAAAGCTAAAGCACGAAATCGAGGGATTCATTATCATGGGAATAATTAGAAAAGTAGACGGCCCACAGGAATTGTCCTGGTCACGAAACAGTTGGGGGAACTGAGAGTATGCGTAGCCTTCACAAAATTAAATAAGTGCGTCGTTCGTGAGCGCTTTACGCTACCTACGGCCGATCAAGCATTAAGCTCTCTGGCAGGTGCGAAATGGTTTTCGAAGCTTGACGCCTTCTCGGGGCTCCATCAAGTCCGACTAAGTAAGGACTTCGAAGAGCTAACTACGTTCTTGACTCCATTCGGGAGGTACGCTTTACCAGACTACCATTCGGAAAAACATCCGTTTCGGAATATTTCCAGAAAAAGATGTCCGAAATCCTATGTGGCCTGCCAGGTGGTGTCAACGTCATGGATGACGTTTTAGTGTTTTGTGATACGATAGCCCAGGGCGACGAACGTTTAGCTGATGTTAGGTCGCGCCTAGCTAGCGCAAACGTGAATCTGAAGAAAGTGTCCTGTTTGGTGTTAATAAAGTGAAATCTTTGGGCCATATTCTGACTGAGAATGGCATTGAGCCTTATCCAGCGAAAGTCAGTGCCATTAAGAATCTAAACGCACCGAAAAATATCAGCAAGATAAGAAGCTTGATCGGCATGGCCAATCACCTAGGTCGCTTTTTGCCTCACTTGGTGCAAACTACGACTCCGATGCGTGCCCTTTTGCACAACGATTTCGAATCGGTCTGGGGGTGTGACAAGAACAAGCGCTGAACGAGCTTAAAGGGCTAACTTGCTCTAGGCAGTTTATGGCCATGTACGATGCAACGCTTCCAACCTTTCATTCAGCTGACGCATCCTCTTACGGACTGGGAGTTGTCTTTTTTAAAACGCAGAATGACGGTCACCGTTGACCAATAGCTTTCGCGTCTCGATCCCCCATGAGCACAGAACAACGATACTCCCAGATAGAAAAAAGAAGCGCTAGCACTGACGTGGGCATCCGAAATATTTGACGAGTACATACGCGGCCTAAATGTTATATTTGAAACTGATCACTAGCCTTTATTAGTGTCTTTACTGGGCCAGATGGCCTTTGATAATATGCGTCCTCGAATTCAACGCTTCCGGCTACGCCTAATGCGCTATCCTATCAGTACGTTAGCAGCAAATCGCTAGTCACATCCGACACCCTTTCGTGGTCCTCTGTTGCACGCAGCGATTTCGGAAAAGGCTTTAGTATGTCAGATATCACAGCGTACTCTAATGCGTGTTTGCTTGGCTTGGAAACGGCGGTCAATGTTTTGTTAGAATGAGAGAATATTGCCACCTGGTGTTTTGAGCCCGCAAACAATCATCATTGGGTGCCCAGCAGGAACGGAGAAGACGACGAAGTCGAAGATCCCGCGCCAGCTGGAGAACCGTTCCTTCGTGTCTGGCATTCTTCGTGTCTGCCTGCTCACACTGTTGCTTGCGCTTGCCTTAGCGCGTGACAAACTGGTGGAGGTGCTGGGTAATCTAATCTACACCAAACCCCTCCGAGCAGCAGGAGCTCCAGTCCCGTACCGGTGGTTACGCCTGTACACCGCGCCAGCAGAAGGATCCATGGACAAGCCCCTGAGTTTGGACTCCTCCCAGAGACAATGACAGCTCCGACCATCCCAGCCGGTATGGAAGGCAGTACGCCGATTCATTGTACGCTAATCCATCCGCGAACGCCGAATCCCTTCCACGGTGCCATGCATGAGGATGTTGAAGATTGGCTGGTGCACTATGAACGTGTTGCCTCGTTCAACAAGTGGCACGACGCAGACAAACTGAAAAACGTATATTTCAGCCTCAACGATGGCGCACGTGTTTGGTATGAGAACCGTGCAGATACCCTAATTTCATGGGAAGAATTCAAACGCCGTCTTTTTGAGACGTATGCCAGCCCTGATCGCCGAGAACGAGCTGAGCGTGATCTCCAGTCCCGTATACAAATGCCGAACGAAGGTGTCGCAATGTATGTCGAGGACATGACGCGTCTCTTTCGACGAGCCGACCCCAGCATGTCGGAAGAAAAGAAGGTGCGGTACCTGATGCGCGGAGTGAAAGAGCAGCTGCTCGGCGGTCTCGTGCGCAGTCCTCCCAAAACTGTGTCAGAATTTCTTTCTGAGGCCGTCACCATGGAACAGACTCTTCGGCAGCGGGCACCATCATACGAACGCCAAGTGAACGCTGCCTCACCTACGGACTTCTTCGGAGCTCTCGGGGGCCCCGTCGATTTTTTTCGAGAGCTCATCCGTTCCGTAATCCGCGAAGAACTCCAGAAGCTGTCGATACCTTCACAGCCGACGCTCAGCTCTTTGTCCAGCGTTGTCCGTGACGAAGTCCAGCATGCGCTAAGAGAACCACCCTTCAACACAGAAGCTCAACCGATAAGACCTGACAGCCCCCGTATGTCGTATTCGCAAGCTTTGCGGCAACCCGCCCCACCTTCCTCCCCGTTTCGGACCGCGGTCCCGGCCATACTACAGCCCGACCAAGCGGCATCGTATTACCACGACAACCGACAGGCCCCAAGAAAATCAGACGTGTGGCGGGCACCTGATCGTCGTCCCCTTTGCTTTCACTGTGGCGAAGCTGGGCATGTCTACCGACAGTGCTCATATCGAGAGCTCGGACTACGCGGATTCCCAGCAAACTCGCCGCGACCTAGGTTCGGCCAGCGTCCTCCTGCAATTGAAGAATACGTTGCCCAGCAGCGTGGATCCTCATCAGCTCGACACCAGTCACGATCCCCTTCGCCGCGGCGATTTTCTCCGACTCGCCGTACGTATTCGAGCGTGCTGCAGGGTCGGTCACCCAGCCCACGCCGGGAAAACTAACCACAGCGGCCTTCGGGGGCGAGGCCGCTCAGACAGGACGTGCTCAAGGACCCCTGCTGACGCGCACGCGGACCGACGATACATCGACCACGACAGTACCTGCTGATTACGGAAGAAAAATTTCCTTGGACATTCCTGTATTGCTCGACGGTCGTGAATTGAGTGCTTTAGTGGACATTGGAGCGGATTATTCAATAATCAGCGAAAAACTGGCTACCCTACTAAAGAAAGTAACGACGCCTTGGAATCGAACGCCAGTTCGTACAGCTGGCGGGCACATCGTCACACCACTCTGCATGTGCACGGCACGAATAGAGATTCGCGGGTCCACGTTTGTTGCCAGCTTGAGCATTCTCCCTCAGTGTTCTCGAGACCTAATCATCGGCATGGACTTTCTTAGGGAGCATGGAGCTATCATCGACATTCGAAAACGCCTGGTCACTTTTTCGACAAAGAGCGCCGCAGCGACGACCAACACCTTCCACCCTCGAGCACCTCTTCGTGTCATCGACGACGCTGTCACGTTACCACCGCGTGCAAGTGTCGTGGTTCAAGTGGCATGTGACAGACTCTTACACGGTGAAGCGGTCGCAGAAAGCAATCACTCTCTCCTGCTTTCTCAAGGTGTTTGCGTAGCAAGAAGCCTTATTGATCTCCGTGATGGCCACTGTGACGTTCTTGTCACGAACTTCAGCTACGAACACCGCCACCTTTTCCCCGCTACTGTCATCGCCTACGCCGACCCAATCGCCGATGTCACTCAATGTTTTGTTTCCGAGGAAATTGGCACTGCTGAAGCACCTCTACGCAACGTCGACATTAGCCCAACGCTTCCTGAAGACAACAAACAACCCCTGCGCGAGCTGTTGCTCGAGTTTCACTCTTGCTTTGCACGGTCGTCGAAGATACGTCAAACTGCGATTACGAAACACCGTATCATCACATATGACGACGCGCACCCCATACGGCAACAGCCTTATCATGTTTCCCCGACCGAACGACATGCCATTCAAACGCAGGTGAAGGAAATGCTTCAAGACGGCGTAATACAGCCTTCATGCAGCCCATGGTCATCGCCAGTCGTGCTCGTTAAAAAGAAAGATGGCACGCTTCGGTTTTGTGTTGACTACCGGAAGCTAAACAACGTCACAAAGAAATACGTGTACTCGTTGCCTCGTGTCGACGATTCTCTGGACAGGCTGAGGCGCGCGAAGTATTTCTCCTCTATCGATCTGAAAAGTGGCTACTGGCAAATTGAAGTAGATGAGCGGGACCGCGAGAAAACTGCCTTTGTGACTCCGGACGGCCTTTACGAATTTAGAGTACTCCCTTTCGGCCTCTGTTCCGCTCCAGCCACATTCCAGCGAATGATGGATACCGTTCTCGCTGACCTCAAATGGAAGAGCTGCCTCGTCTATCTCGATGATGTCGTTGTCTTTTCGGAAACTTTTGACGAGCACCTTCGACGCCTTCGGAATGTACTCGAAGCCATTCGATCGGCTGACCTTACCCTCAAGCCAGAAAAATGCCATTTCGGTTACGAGGAACTGAAGTTTCTCGGTCACGTCGAGAGCGCGGCAGGTGTTCGGCCCGATCCCGAGAAGACTGCTGCCGTAGCTGCTTTTCCAGCTCCAACAGACAAGAAAAGTGTCAGACGATTTTTGGGCTTGTGCGCATATTATCGACGCTTCATTGAAAATTTTTCGAAGATTGCAGAGCCGCTATTTCGCCTTACGCGTGACGACGCGCCATTCCTATGGACTGATGAACAACAGACCGCCTTTGCCGAGCTACAACGTCTATTGTCTTCTCCTCCCGTGCTCGGTCATTTCGATGAGGACGCTGACACAGAAGTACGCACTGACGCCAGCAATATCGGTCTCGGAGCTATCCTGGTGCAAAGGCAAGACGGGACTGAACGAGTTATAGCCTACGCGAGCCGCACTCTGTCACGCGCCGAGTACAATTATTCCACCACAGAGAAGGAGTGCCTCGCGGTCATTTGGGCTACTACAAAGTTTAGGCCGTATCTCTACGGGCGGCCATTTAAAGTTGTGACCGATCATCACGCTTTGTGCTGGTTGGCCAACCTCCGAGACCCTTCTGGACGATTGGCACGTTGGCGTCTAATACTCCAGGAATTTAACATCACCATCGTATACAAGTCAGGCAGAAAACATGAAGATGCTGACACGCTATCACGAGCACCTGTTGCATCCCAGAATCCTGACGAGGAAGATGACAGCGCCTTCCTGGGAGCCCTCAGTGGGCCGGATCTGCTCGCTAAACAGCGATCGGACACTGAGTTAAGGCCCATCATCGATCACTTAGAAGGCGGCATCGCGTCCATTCCTCGCTCTATTTCGCGACGGTTGTCGTCATTTTGCCTACGAGAGGGCATCTTATACAAAAGAAACACAGGTGCTGGCGACAAACCACATCTTCTAGTAGTGCCTCAAGCCCTTCGCGACTACATTCTATTAGCCTGCCACGACGAGCCGACATCTGGTCACTTGGGCTACTCAAGGACTCTGGACAGGGTACGACAACTGTACTACTGGCCTAGACTGACTGCTTGCGTCAAACGCTACGTCAAAGGATGTCGTGAATGCCAGCGCCGCAAGTCACCCCCCTTCAAGCCTGCAGGCCTTCTCCAACCTATCGACCCTCCGCGTACGCCGTTTGATCAAGTTGGAATGGACCTTCTTGGACCATTTCCCTTGTCTTTCTGCGGCAATAAGTGGATCATTGCCGCAACCGATTACTTGACGCGTTACGCTGAAACGAAGGCACTACCACGCGGGACAGCATCTGAGGTTGCCCAGTTTTTTATGCATCACATTCTGCTTCGGCATGGCGCACCGTCACTCATAATCACTGACCGAGGGACGGCATTTACGGCGAAGCTCCTGGACGACATCTTCAAGTTGAGTTACACGAGTCATCGAAAGGCCACTGCATACCACCCTCAGACTAACGGCTTGACCGAAAGACTAAACAAAACACTGGCAGACATGATATCTATGTACGTGGATGTGCAGCACAAAACATGGGACGAAATCCTGCCGTACGTAACCTTTGCGTACAACACTGCCACGTAGGAAACTACACGATTCACGCCGTTTCGCCTCGTTTATGGTCGAGATGTTCAAACTATGCTCGACGCCATGATTCCGTATGACGACATCGATCAGCTCGACCAGTTAGCTCCTGACGTCGAGGAGTACTATCAGCGCGCCGAGGAAGCACGTCAACTGGCCCGTGTGCACATAAGGCAGCAGCAGTGTACAGATGCAATAAGGTAGAATCTCCACCATCGACAAGTTACCTATGAACCCGGTGACCAAGTTTGGGTTTGGACCCCCATTAGACGGCGAGGCCTCAGCGAGAAACTCCTGAGCAAGTACTTCGGACCGTACACAGTGCTAAGGCGTGTCAGCGACGTGAACTATGTAGTGATTCCTGACGGAGACCTGCCATCGTCCAAGCGCCGATTACCACGTGAAGAGATTGTACATGTCGTCCGCCTCAAGCCGTATTTCACACGGTGATGTTCATACAGTGTAGTGGTGAACAAACTTTTTTTTCTTTTTTTGCTGTAGTCGCGACGTCCTCCGAAGAACTGCGAAGCGATTGTTTTTTTTTTTTGTTCCCGACCACAGAACGCATTTTTCGCCTCGTGTTCATGTCCGTATGTGGGCTAGCGCGTTTCCATTCTTTTTTTTTGTGTGCGTCTTACCTAATTTATGTACTTTCCGTGTACGTCTTGTGGTTGAACATCGAGTCGATGCTTCATTGGGAGGGGGAATAATGCCACCTGGTGTTTTGAGCCAGCAAACGATCAGCATTGCGTGCCCAGCAAGAACGGCGAAGAAGACGACGAAGTCGAAGATCCCGCGCCAGCTGGAGAACCGTCTTTTCGTGTCTGGCATTCTTCGGGTCTGGCTGCTAGTACTGTTGATTGATCTTGCCTTAGCGCGTGACATATATATATATATAGCCTGCCTGCTGCTGTCCTGTGAATTGTGCAACCGCTCGAACTACTGCGAATCAGTGTTGTCATTTTAGCGATTTCGTCGCTAGATTTAACGGCTTTCTTGTCTCTTCAGCCACACATTTTTCTGTGTAACGACCGGCGACCTTTTTTTTTTTTTTGCGACGTGAGAGGGAAATTGGCGACATTTAACCGAATTCGAAGTTCAGAAAGTTGCTTAAAAATTGTTTTCTAGGACGCGTTTCATTATTTAAAAGCTACATGTAAGCGGCCGACATTGGTTGTACGACGCGTGGACTTCGTCACCATGAAGAAGCAACGGTTGCCTTCACATTAGTGGTCTCTGGCACTGTACTTCACAGCACGATGGGCTCCGCAAAATTCACAATGCGGTTACGAAATGCGTTTCTTATTATTCTTTACGAAACCAATTTGAGTGGGTTCCGGCACTCCGGGTGTTGTACATTACCTAAACACGTTTGATTGATGGGCATTTCCAAGATTTTCAGTATGTAAATTCACAGAAACCTATCGCACTAAGTTTTATGGAGGGATTTAGACCACAGCGCGGGAATAATAAGATAAAGCGACTGCAGAAATACATGCCTACTGAAATGGCGGAGCTCGTTCGCCCGAACCGATTGACGTTTGGCCAAATCAATGCAGCGCGATCTTATCAGGTAGATCAAGAGGCAGAAGCGCAGCATTGAACCTGCACAAAGGTAATGTAGTTGGCATCGCCGTGTTTACATGCGGCCAAGTGCGTGTCGCAGCATTCAGCTATGCTTTCAAGAGCGCCGAGAACTAGAAACATCCTCCAGAATGAATAAGTGCCACTACACATGTGACCGAATAGAGAAGATGGACAAGAAGCTCGACGTGTGAAGAATTCGGCAACACAGGATTGGAGAAGTCAGCTACATATAAGTGAGGAAGGGATTTCATTTATTTAACTATGGTATTATAAATGGTCCGAAGGGATACAGTGTCTCGCTTGCTTATCCACAAGTTTAGAGTGTACGAATGAATAATGGCAATAGGTAAAGTGATCCTTATATCCATTAAATCACCAACATATACACAATCATCAAAAATTGGGCAAGAACCACCGGAGGACGGTTGTCAAAGATAAGCGTTAGCTGCCCGATAGAAATGCTCAGGTATGTTGCAGGGCACACTTCTTGATCAGCCCTAGTGGCTAATGCTGTGAGGGTGTCGGCGCTCTGACGTTGCACGGTCTCC